>NC_054371.1:195081990-195206990 GCF_017654675.1 Xenopus laevis
TGTCGTAACCAACTATGGAAACCCATGAATTATTTCCAGGTCCATGGTGATGGTAGCTCTAGGGTTCCCCAGTGTCAAGAAGCACACCAGTGACGAGTTGCACACCATTCATCAGAAGAGGCAGGATGTGTATACTGACAACGAAGTAGGAGTGCAAATTGTATACCTAAATAACTTTAGTCCCACTGCACTCTCTATTGCATCCATTGTAGAACACCTGTTGACTCTTCTTATTATTAGTGGTTGTCAGACTTCTATCAGTTCATGAACCACTGGAAGGTCTAACCTATGATCAAGGGGGCCCCCTTCTTCACAAGACTTCAAGCTGCACTTTCAGGTGTACTTGGTGTTGACAAATCCCCATTCTCCCCAATCTCCAGGCTGAGTGACCACTGTTTTATACCAACCCTGCCCCTCACGAGGGCCAGCCCTAGGGTTTGTGAAGCACTGCCTTATTCATAAGCCTTTAGGAAGAATCCATGGTTGATGTTAAATAAAACCCTTTATTCTCCTAAAGTTAAGTTGTTGTTCTAATCTAGAATTTCCCCAGCATTAAGCCAGGGAAGGGGGATTCCATCCTGCTAGTCTCTAGTCAGTAACGTTGTAATTTAGTGAAACAGCCCAAGCCCTAAGATGTTAAACCGTTCGTTTGTTATGCATCAGTAGCTTTTATAAAAGGCAAAGCCATCAGACACTTACTGCATCAAGTCGCATTTTCTGTGAATTCCACATTTACATATTCTGAGTTGAAAGAATAGGCTTCTTAGCCTATTAAATAACACAAATGACTGTAAAACCTTTAGACTGCCACGAGCTCACAGCAAAGAAGGCAAAATGCAAACTGTTCAATTGCTTTCATGTTGCCTGAACGGAGATTGTAAATGATAGCTCACTTAAAGCATGTTCAATGGAGTTTAAATCACAATTGATTTACTCCCTGACTGAGCAACCAATGGAATAATTGCTAATCGCTGCACAAATTAGGTGGGCTGGAAGGTAGCAAATGAGGTTGAAGCACAGGAGGTTGATTGGCAACAGAACTAGAACGCTCCGTCATACAGCTTTACTTTGGAAGGGGTTTAGTGGAAATTTTTCAGCTTAGTTTCTAATTTAATAAAATTAAATGGAAACTGTTGTGACCAGGAATAGGGGACATTTTCTGTATAGCTGGGGATGGTGGGAATTGTAGTTTTGAAACTGATCAAGAGCAGAACCTCCAATTTATTTGGCATATATAAAAACTTAAAAAAAAAAAAAATATTAAAATGAAATTCTTATAATGTCTATGCAAGGGTTTTCCCCAGCAGCAGGCGAATAGTAGTACTGCAAGTGGCAAAGCAATCTTTTAATCACAAAGTACACAGACGCCGTATCACCATCAAAATATACAGTGTAAATGAAAGCATCTTGGTTTGTGTATGTTCCTGTTTCTTCCTTTTCTTAATTTCTCTAATGTGCTTGATGTTTCTTACATGCCATGATTGAGCCATAACAAAACAACTTTCTAATCCTTCATTTAGGAAGCGGAAATATATTTCTCATCTCTACTGAACATTCCGACTATTATTCTTTCTTTTTATTGCCATAACGTCTTCCCCAGCAATAAGGTGCAGAAATTGCTTTTTGGCCAGTTGCTTTCAGACCAACTTTCATTACCTTCAATCAGACCCAAATGCATTTATTTATATAGCTGAAACTGATTCGGCTGAGGTTAGAGGCAATGCAGTGCAGTTCTACTGATGGATCAACAGGACTCCATACCACCCAACATTCCTAATTTAATAACTGCAATGTTTTAGGACTCCTGCCAATCTGTAGTTGCACACAATGCCATGCCTTAATCTACCCTAAATGCTTCCCTCCTTTTAACAAGCTCCAACCCTTTTTCTGGTTTGTGAATCAGAACTATGTCACCTAAATTGGGACAATGTGGAGATATGCTCACAGCTTGCTGCACCATGTGGAAACATACTCCCAAACTCACTTCTGGCTGCAGCTAAATCCGTTGCTGTGAGTTCTGCTCCACTGAATGAATGAATTCTGCCTAAAACGGATGTTCAGTATCATAACTGAAATAAATGGGGGCCCCTTATAGGAGAAAATAATTGAAATCAGGTATGTCCAGTCTGTGATACTGCAAAAAAGAAAAACTTACACTCGCACACCCTGGCCGTCCAGAATCAAACGAATCCCAGGTGCTCGATGATAGAGGAATTGGGCAACCTCAAAAACAGCGTAGACACAGAACACACCGGCACAACTTGGGTATTACTAGCAGGTTTAACCTTTATTTATTGCGGATGCAACGTTTCGGGGCGTGACCCCATGCTTGAGAAAGGGGTCACGCCCCGAAATGTTGCATCCGCAATAAACGAGCAAGGTTAAATCTGCTAGTAATACCCATGTTGTGCCGGTGTGTTCTGTGCCAGTCTGTGATACTGCACACACACGTTCAACATCTTTGGTATAAATGCTAAGAGAAAACGTATGTCATTTTTACTCCAATAAATACTTCACTAAACATTAGGGCCCCTCTGAGGCTGGGGGTTGAGGAGAAATGCCCTATCTGTCCCTCTTTCCATAATATTTTCAAGGCTTGTGGCACATAAAGCATTTTGACAGTCGACAGGCTGCCCGTGGGTGTATACATGTGTCTTTATATTTCTACATTTGTTCAATAAATCTATAGTACAGACAGTGTAAACTGACATAAATAAAACATATATATACAGTTGCAAAGGTGGGAGGACTGATTAATAAAAAAAAAATTTAAGTTTGATTTTTTTTTCTCCCAGAGAGGACCATGATTGTGCCATAAGCCTAAGGTGATACTCATTCAATTAAAACAGTATAAAATGGATATACTGTGGTTGTTACAGTAGTACAAAGAAAGGAGGCCTTGAAAAGATTGTGGGTGATCACGTGACTTTTTTCCTTATGTCCCCCAGATAAATTCAAGATGCCTAGTAATGTTTTACTACATAACTGCTTGTTAAAAGCTTGTCACTCACAATGTTAACCTAACTGTCACCTCCAGTCCCACAGACAGCAGCCTATAGTGAGCTTTGCCTCCTCAGCACATTCAGTGCCAGATATGGAAGTGAGCAAAGTGGTTGCATTGCGTTTATAGCTCAGCGTGGGCTGATGTGAATCATACAGTGCAGGATCCAGTAAGGGTACAAACTGGGGTAACCTGTTTCTGAGATGGCGCAAACAGATCATGGGAGAAATCAGGAACACTTCTACCAAAGGCAGGTTGCTGGGCTGCACTGATCGCACTGAAATGAATCCTAGCTGGAGTTTCTAGAAATGGTGCTGATCCTGTCAGAACCTGTAGACAAGCTGTCCATCATATTTCTCTGCCTAGCTCTTCCATAGGCAACCCTTTCCAACAAGCCCTTCTTGCAGATAGTTGCACTGGTACTTTCCATTGGATAACATGCCTTTTAAAATAACTCACCTGAAAGAGGGTCCAACACAATGTCCCTATTGGGATTTTGTTTTCTTGTATATGGATAGACCCACTGAGGGTACAGTTATAATAAACCCCTTCGTCATATCATATATCAATTAAATTGCATATTTTAAGTGCCAGTTCCATAGAGCTTGTTTTGAACAATTCTATTCTTAGTGTCATTTATAGGATAAGGTGCCTATAAACATTAGGTAGTCAGTTACATTGGTACAAATAAAAGCAACAGGCCATTTGTAGCGGCTCTATCTCTCCTTCTCAATGATTTCATGCACATTTTCTAGGTCTGGTGATCTCAGTTGTGTGCAACAAGTTTATTACTGATTTCCATTGCTTTTCTCTGTTGATTGATTCCCCACCAGTCAACTGCTGGAGGCCATGCATTTGATTTGCTTGTAGTATGGGTCTTTGTCTTTCTCCCTAACTAAATACCAAGACGTTGGTAGGTAATCATCCATCATCCCCAGCAAGTAAACATCTGCATAGCTGCTGGATGCCTCTATACCCTGCTTAACTCAGTGCTAACACAATCAACTGTAATCATCTGTGATATATCCTAACAACAATAACACATTCTCCGATCCTGTTGTTTTCCAAGTCTATTTATCATATAGATTCTACTTTAGACATGTCTCCGTGCATCACATGGAATATAGACCATATTTTGCTCTTAATTTATTTAGATATTTATGTTTTTGTACTGGTTAAACTATACATATAAGAGGAAAGACACAGTACAATACAATACATTGTGGTGTGCATAGACAACTTCGTACCCTTCAAATGTATCCCTTAGAATAAGGCTTGGGCTCACCCACCATGCTACAAATATGTTACATGCTGCTTCCTATACAAGTATGGGATCCATTATCTGAAAACCTGTTATCTAGAAAGCTCCAAATTATGAGCATTCTCCCAAAGACTCCATTTTAATCAAATACATCTGATCTGTAATAAAAAGGCAGTACATAGTTACATAGTTACATAGTTAAATCGGGTTGAAAAAAGACAAAGTTCGTCAAGTTCAACCCCTACAGATGAAAACCCAGCATCCATACACACACCCCTCCCTAGTCTCAGATAAATTATATATACTCGTATCTATACTAACTATAGAGTTTAGTATCACAATAGCCTTTGATATTATGTCTATCCAAGATATTATGTCTATCCAAGTACCTTGTACGTGATCAAATAATTCTATTGGGTTTAATTAATCTTTAAATTATTTTTTAGTAGACATACGTTATGAAGAGCCAAATTACGGAAAGATCCCTTATCTGGAAAATCGCATACATGTAATATACAAAGGAAAACCATTTTGCTTGCACGTTGTAAAAAGAATTTCACAATATTATATTTATAAAACATACATGATAAAGGAAGCTAATTAGCCATTTTTGTTGGCATTCTTATTTTTTTGCTATCCCCCCATGATTGTTGAGCGCATCTTGTTTTAAATATAAAAGTTTACACTTTGTACCATCAAACCCAGCATAATCTAGAATAATTAACTGCTTCCTTGAAACACCAGCTTGTTAATTAGAATAACACAATGTACATGACACACTGAGAAAAAAAATTTAATAGATTTTAAGTATCGCCAGGCATCTGTATTTGTGGTGCACTGCGCATATCATTTGGACTGCTGCTAGAGATGATCCTAATTTATTCCATTAGTGGTAATATGAATCCTATCCTGCACTTGCAACCATGTGGGGGCCGTGTTATGATACTTATTGTTATTATATTTTTTTACATATTCGGATTGGACGCCCTATTCTGCAGATCCCTCTTTACTGACTGTATCTGTCAATATTTGTATGTACTTTATATGTTCTACAGATGCACACTTCCATTGTGCTGTGCTGCTGAATAGGTTGGCAATTCAGAAATGCCAATTAATAACAGTAAAATTTCTACAACTCGGTGTTGGTGTGGAACTTGGGTGGGAATTTGGGAAACCCATTATCCAGAAAGCTCCGAACTACGGGAAGGACATCTCGCATTGACTCCGTTTTAATCAAATAATTCACATTTTTAAAAATGATTTCTGTTATAATAAAACAATACATTGTACTTGATCCAAATGTAGATATAATTCATACTGATTGGGACAAAACAATCCTATAGGGTTTAATTCATATGTAAATGATTTTTTAGTAGACTAAAGGTATGGAGATCCAAATTACAGAAAGACCTGTTATCCAGAATACCCCAGGTCCCAAGCATTCTGGATAACAGATCCCATACGTATGTGTGATAGTCCTCTGCACACTGCAACCTAGGATAACAGTGAATTAATTTTCAATGTATTTAATGCTTCTAAAAACAAAAGAATTAGCCACGGGGGTCCCATCTTTTCTGACAGCCTCAGTGTTAAAGAGACAGTGTATGTATTTCACAGAGAAATGTGCTTCCCTGGCCGGCCGTTCTGCTCATCCCTCCTCTCACAATTGGTGTGAGAAATGAATGTGCTTCTTCTGCCAATGTGCAGCATTTGGGACGGGATATGAAAAGAAGCTTTCATGCAGCGTTGGTGCCTCTGTCCTGGTATATTTAGTAAACTCGGAGATGTTCCTGAAGGTTTGCGTTTGAAAGTGTAGAACTGATAAGCAAGGGGGTGGGAGGGACTGTGCATTCTGTTACTGTACTGGGAGAGGATTGTATCCTTCCTGAGGCTCTGTGATTTCTCCTTCCTCGCTGGGTGATCCCTAAAGAAGCTTTCATCCTGCCAGCCAATCATGTCAGATGTCCACCCTGACCTTCCACCCCGACGTGCACAGAAGCTTATGCAGACATAGGGCTGTAAGAGGATAGTGGCACTGTTGGTTGGCTACAGCTGAAAGAAAGGGAAGGAAATCGTTCCATATGCCTTTGCTGAGGATTAGCATATTGGCTTACGGTTACAGAGAAAGCCTATTAAACTGCTTTGGGTCCTGCTGCATGTGCTTGGGAACTACTTTTTAACTTCACGTCTCAGGTAAGAACAGGAGAGCAGAAGTAATCCAATCCAATAGCATCCCGTGTCGTATGTAATATGCTGCCCTGCTACCCTGGATCCGTCTGTTAAGGAGAGAGATGAGCACGCTGTGCTTTTAGTTGCAAGATGTAGGAATATTTCTGCTGCATGCTTTTTATTCTTATTATTATTTTATTTCTATCTTTGTAAGTAGGATCAGACCTTGTATTAAAAAAAACTGGGACCAATCTTAGCACCTAAAGGGTTAAGGGTAGCTGCTGCATGACCTGATGCATCAACCAAGCTGGCGCACACGCTCAACGCTCAGATGCATCGCAAGTCAACACTTTCCAGCAGAAGTTGAAGGCGCTTGCATCAACTTACCTGCTTCTCTCTGTATGTGAATATGGCACAGGGAGCCTAATGCAAATGAACCGACTGTCTCCATATTTAAAAGTTAAAAAGTAACTTGCTGTATGGAAATCTCGCTGTTTAATAAGAATAAAATAGGTCTGAATGGACAAACTTAAGCTGTACATTTTCTGTTCCCCTATGAGATCCGTCAAAAGGGCTTTTTATTGCAAGAATGAGTACAAGTGAATGGAATAAGTGACCAGATACCGGATCTGTGCTCATCCAGAGGAGCCAGCAATGTCTCAGGGAGCATCTCCAGTGTGTAGAAGCTTTTCTACCTCAGCAGCTTTGAATAGCAGCCAAACAATGGATTAAATTGCCAGGACATTGGCTTAATGTTACATCAAGTGTTGTGCGGATCTATTAGTCTGGCTTTTAGCTGCAGAAATGGCATACTTCTATCTATGATTTGTTAATGTAGGCACAGAAAGAGTTAACTTAACCGCTCTATTGCTGTCTGGCCAAGCTGGAGCAGAAAAGCAGAAAGAAAAAGTGAAACGTAACATTAAGTTTGCAGGAGGAAATAATGACTTTTTCTTCGTTTTATGAAACCAAGGGAACACAAAGGCTCTAAAAATTAACCAATCAGAGAGTCTCAGTTTCACTTTACAATAAGACCTGGATTTGGAGAATAAACTCATAAAAACTGACTTCCCTTTTTATTATTTACACCCTCTCATATTCAGCGGCACAGAAACCGAGACGTAATTCTTTTTATTGTGTTTAGCAGCTCGGTGATATTTCACAACCCGGCACAGGGTATGTTGCACGTCACTTTGATCCCAACTCCGAATGTGACTTCCGGGATTTTTTTAAATTCTCTGTCCATGATTAGTTATGATTTTTAGGGGGAATTTAAAAAAAATGTAGTTATTAGTTATGTAGACCAAATTATTACAAACTCTGCCCTGCCTAAAGTACTGTAATTTCAGTGATCTTTTATTCTCTAGTTTTCAGAATATTGCCATTGTTTTTCATATGGAGGGCGATTAGTATCCTTTATGTAAGGCTCCTTTCCTTAGAACCTCTGTTATGATCAGCGCTGCACAATATTTTGTGCTCTAAAAATACATGATAATAATAATAATAATATGACATGGGCCTGGCTTGCTGAGCTGTTTAGCAATCTCCAGCACACTCACAGGCTTTATAGTGATGTTTCCTATGGATAAGGCCGTAGAGGTAAATTCTACTATCTACTATTTTTACAGGAACGGATGTCGGGATCTGCGGTCTGAAAAGTGCAATTAAGAAGGTGAAAGTATTGTTTAAAGAAAGAAGAGTGTTGGAGCAGAGGGGAAAATCATTTTTTCAAGGACGAGAGAAGACAGAAAAACGGGGACTATGGGGAGAAAAAAGATTCAGATTACGAGGATAATGGATGAACGTAACCGACAGGTAAGACAATGTATTGCTTTGGAATGTAATTGAATAGCCCTGCGTGGCATGAAAGCTTTGTATGAAAGCCCTGGTCTAGGTAAACCTTGGTGTATGTCATACATTATAAGTATCCACAGTGAAGACACAGTACATAACTGAGGAGCAGCATGGCAGCACCACTTATTTCACAACAGCAGATTCAGGGCTTGATTGTGCCTGTGGGAGTTAGTTACACCCTTATATCCTTATTTTGCATAACAGGCGCAAATAAGCTGCAGCACTGAAATGTGGCTGCACTACAACTCCCAGCACCCAGTGGTAGTAGACTGGTTGGAGTAGCTCAACAGCTGAAAATCCACATGTGTCCCTTAATGTTGTACATTGATAACAAATACACTAGTAAATTCCCATTAGAACAAGACATGTGAGCAGTGCTGTCTGATCATGTCCCAACAGCTGGATGGCCATCATTTGCACATTATTTACTATTTTATATTTTACTGTACTATAATATTGTTATAACTGTCTGTATTTAGTTTGTATAGCTACTCTTGTGCAGGGTTTCCACCAATATAGGCTTCTGCTTAACACTATAAATATCACATCTTTAGCGGTATTTCACGTAATTTGAATATTTGGTCCCATGCCTGAGTCACGGCATTGTTTTTTTTAATGGTGGGACCTCAAATTTTGCTGGATTCCATTAATCAAGAATCAAGGGTCAAGGCATGAGGAGTTGTAGTTCTGCAACATGGGGGCACCCAAGGTAAAAAAAAGCAGGGATCTATGGGGTTAATGTCGAATGAATACTCATTTTCCTTACATGTGTATGAAGCAAAATCACTGTTTGATTCATTCATCAAGTAGTCTAATCTCAGTGTAGGAAATAGGGTGGTTTCCTTATCCTTATTAATTACTTATGAACCCTTGTAATTGACTTCAATCACAGAGGGTTTAGAACTGGTGAAAAAAGCTTGAAATAATATGGAATGAAGAACTGTATGAGCACACTTTCTCTTAAATTTAACCTAAAACCATTTTTTGTTTAAATTATAGAGAAAAGCGTGTAATTATAATATATTATGCTTTTATCCTGGGGTTCCTTTGTTTGCTGGGTTAATGGACCCAGTTTAAATCGTAGGAAGTGGCCGATTTTAAAAAAAATCCTTAGATTACTGCAGGATTCAACATACAAATTCTAAAGTGACATCTCCCTTTAAATACTCCACGTGATGCGTCGCTATCTCTGTAGTTCAAATATGATTATTTTGTGTCCCTGTTTGTGAAATATCATCACTGCAATGTAACAGATTCCTAGAATTAGTGTGATACAGTTACACCAAATGAAACTGTAACATATCAGCTTTATTTAGAAAGTGATCACTTAATCAATAGAGGGATTTATTCTTTTGCATTCCTATTTATTTGACACCCCCCAAATCAGTGCAGAGGCATTCACTGTCATACAGAGCTCTGCTAATTAGCACTTGCACTGGGATTTTCTGATGCCTGGGGCACAGGGAGATTAAGTGATTTTCCCAGGGACATACAGGGCTGACACAGGAATCAGAATCAGTCGTTAAAGACCTATATCTAATCACTGTTCTCTCCTAGCTGATTTCTCTTGCTTGCACACTCATTGTACACATTGAGGGGCAGATTTAGCAAAGTGTGAAATTAGAGCAACACACTATTTACCAATGGTTTAAATACTTCACCATTAGATAAATATGCCTGTAAAAAAACAATCGGGATAGAGAGCAGTGCAATTTTATTGTGGTGAGCTCTAATTTCACACTTTGATAAGTCTGCCCTACTGGTGTGTGTTTCACATTATTTGGGGCACAAGTTGGAGTACATCTAGGAATCTATTTATCATGCTGAATAAAAAGTGGAGTGAAGCATTACTGGTGATGTTGTCCAGAGCAACCAATCAGCTTTCAGATTTCAACAGTTGGAAAACAAAAGCAAAGATCTGATTGGTTGCTATGAGCAACATCACCGGCAATGTTTCGCTTTTTACACGCATGATAAATATATCCCCTTATTGAAGTAATTTCAGTCTGCCCTCTTGTACCAACCATCATCCACATTTGCATTTTAGCACAGTGGTGTTACATTGTGTCCATTGTTATACATTAAACACATCTTCATCAATAACATAGAGACAGGACTGGGATTCAAAATAGGCCCTGCCATTCCTACTACACAGAGGCCCATATAGCCCCCTCCAGCCCACTCAACAATCACTTTCTATGGCATCTTACAGCAGCCCTTCTGGCATTTGCCAGATCCCACAGATTGCCAGCCCGGGCCTGCATAGAGATGTATGCACAAAAAATGCCTGTGCGAAAGAGCTCTAAAACCAGCCAGAACTGAACAAATGGAGAGCAATGATTTTTTTTTTGCTCAGAAGCATAAGCTTATATCCATTATGATGTTGCATTAAAAGTAAGCACAGCATGATTCACTTTCAGATCACCCTATTTTTTGGGGGAAGTCAGGGTATTGCACAAAGAGAAGATGAAACTCAAACGACTTCTGGTGCTCTGTAGTGACTAGGGCTTAGAAGTTCAGCCATTTATACCACCAAAAATAATAATAATTTTGATGAGATATTAGGTCCTTGGGACAGCACAGCTTACAATTCAAAATGTATATCAGTATTTCTTTAAATATGGCTGACAAATCAGGTTTTGTTATGGGTAGTGATGGGCGAATTCGCGAAACGGCGCCGGCGTCTCGTTTTTGACGCCGGCGCCCGTTTTTTGATGCCGGCGCCCGTTTTTGGCGCCGGCTTCCGGTTTTTTGGAAATTTTTTTTTTGACGCCGGCGAATTTTTGCCGCGAATTTTCGCGGGCGTTTCGCGAATTCATTCGCTGGCGGCGAAATGCGCAAATTCGCCGTGAATTTGCGCCTGGCGAATAAATTCGCCCATCACTAGTTATGGGCCTACACTTTCTAGCCACTGCTCTTAGTTGACTAGGGTCCACACCTGTAATGTTATATATATATATATATATATATATATATATATATATATATATATATATATATATATATATATATATATGGTAAGTCCAGTCTTAATAGTGTAACTACTTATCTTTCATAGCTAGCAATTTTTATTAACAGTGACATTATACTTGTCTGGATTTTCATGGTTTCTCAGCTTGCATTCACCATGTGTGTTCTACCAAATGGCAACGTAATTATCAGTTATCAGTCACCAAGGATTATCAGTAGCTAAGAAAAGAGAAACAGTTGTATTGTTTCTCTTCCGTTAAATGGAAACCTGTCATCCAGAAACTCTGAATTACGGAAAGGCCGTCTCCCATAGACTCCATTTTATCCAAATAATCCAAATTTTAAAAATGATTTCCTTTTTCTCTGTTTTAATAGAACTGTACCTTGTCCTCGATCCAAACTAAGGTTTAATTAATCCTTATTGGAAGCAAAACCAGCCTGTTGGGTTTATTTAATGTTTACAAGATTTTTTGGTAGACTTAAGGTATGAAGATCCAATGAAAGATAAGAATGTGGAGACCCCATATGCACAGAGCTGTAGCCTAGTAACCCTTTTAAATACTAAAATATGAATATTACTGGCTTAATAAACAGATGCCAACAAGTGATGTTCCTGCATAATCACCCAGGCCACTGTTTATCCTCCTCCTTCTGCATCATCATTCTGCTTACTAAAGACGTGCTGTTGTTAGTGACAGAATAGATGTAGCTGTAACTTCTAGCAATTGTCTTTTAATTGCCTAACATATTAAATTACTGCAGGCTTTTCAAACAAGCTTTTCAAACAATTTAGGTAGGATTTGTTTGCACAAAGAGTTGAACTTGATAGATGTCTGGCTTTTTTAGAAACATATTAGCATATATATAGCCTATATATAGCATATATATTTATATATCTATATAAATTCATAATTCCATTAGAAGCTCCACCGTTCAAAGTCTGAAGTATCTAAGAAATAGAAATAGAGTTATGTAGCCTGCTTGCCATTATATATTAGAATATCATGATGCTAGAATGGCACATTTTTTGGAATCCAGTATGATCTGCAGTGTAAGCTTAAATATGCCAAGCTACAGTGAACATGCAATGACAGACTGTATTACATGGTTGGCTTTCTGTTTTTCTTAATTGTTTGTCTCTACTTTTCTGCTTGGCAAGGATTCGGAGTGGGAGCTACATAATGCAGCTCACATTTGTCTGGCTAATTAAGACCTGACAAATCATAGCATTGGCACATTACATGCTTCATCAGACAAAGTCCTACTTTTCAAATATTAGTAGGAAATGGGTCCTTCTATGGTTAGGCAACTAATTGCTCATACAGTGAGCTCAATTATCCTTTCTGTGCATTGAAAGGTAAATTTATAAGCCGTAATATGATTGTACACAAAAGACATGATACTCGCCAATCTGTTACAATTATCAGGTTGGAATTAGCACGCTGAAGATCCTTTCATATATAGCTGCCTAACAGTTCTCTATATAACGGTGTTTGTAACAAAACGGTTAACATCACTTTTAGTTAGGCAAAATATACAGGGTCTTGTATAAAGCAAAGGATAAGTAAATGGGAATTATTGACTTATTCAAGTCTCGTACAGAACCAGACCTTGGCATGGCACTTTCAACTATAAATACCACATGGAGGGGCTGATTTACTAAAACTTGATCTCCTTTGTTTATGAAAACAAATCCGACCAAACTCCCTTCCACGAATTGAACAAATTTATCAATAATTTTTCTCAAAAAAAAATCTGTGCGACAAAACATCACGAATAAATTGAGCGTCAATTTGTATCGTAGATCGATGCTCGGAAAGCTAATTTTTATCAAGTTTTTACAGCGAAAACTCAACTTTTTCGGATTATCAGGCAAAAATCCCAAATTTTTCGGATTATCCAGCGCATATCACGATGTCAAGAAACAACTTCAGAGATGTCTGACATTGACTACTACATGACCTCGACAGGTTTGAGATGGCGTATTTTCGCTTTCGGATTTTTAGCAGCTTTGGGGTATGATAAATCTCTGCGAAAAAAAATTTCCACGAAAATCTTTAGTTTTCCCCCTAAAACCTTGACCAGAAAAAAATTGAGGTTTAATAAATGGGCCCCTAACCCTTAAATAAGACACTAAAGGGGGTTGTCCACCTTTGAATTAACTTTTAGTTTGATGTAGAGAATGACATTGTGAGAAAATTTGCAATTGCTTTTCATTTTTTATTATTTGTGTTTTTTTTTAGTTGTTTAGCATTTTATTCAGCAACTCTCCAGTTTGCAATGACATCAATCTTGTTGCTAGGGCCCAAATTACCCTAGCAAACATGCATTGATTTGAATAAAAGAATGGAATAGGATTAGAACATCGCTTGAATAGAAAGATGAATAGTAAAAAGTAGCAATAACAATACATTTGTAGCCTTACAGAGCATTTGATTTTAGAGGGGGTCCGTGACCCCATTTGATAGGCAAATAATGAAAAAACTATTTAAAAAAAAATGAAAACCAAGTGAAAAGTTGCTTAGAATAATCCATTCTACAACATATTAAAAGTTATCTTGAAGGATAACAATCGGTTTAACTGACGTTTTTTATCATGATTGTCACCACAATTAGTCGACCACAAAACATGTCATACAATGTTGGGTACCACATGGGATAATGTTGGTGCTATAGTATTGATTGACAGCTCTTGAACATGATTTACTTTACAAACCCTTTACTGTAATAGGAGCAGAGTCCAAGTGAGCATGGAATGATCTTGTGCAATGCCTGAGTTCCATTTAGCCTCATCTATTCCAAGCACCTAAGAGCAGGGCCTGCTAATCCTCCCATTACTGCAACTTGCTTTCTTTCTCAGTATGATGAATATATATATATGACTAGGCACCCCTGAGTTCTGTGTGCATCAGAAAACTCCTTCCCCTCTGTGATTTGTGAATAATGTTTTTTTCTACAGTCGCTGCAGTGTACGAATACACAGAGTACAGGCAGGTACTTGGTATTTTTACCTGTTCTCTGTTGTTGATTATACTTGTATTTTCATGCAGGGTTATAAATAAAGAAGTGATACATTTATTTTGGCAGGGAAGGCACCCAGACTGTACTGAGGATGTTAGTGTGTGTTTTCAGGTTAATCGGCTGTACATGGACTAGTTCATCCCTGCTCTATGTTTCAGGGTTTACATCTTGGACCTGTTTATAAAATCATGTTTTTCTTCTAGATATGTTACCTTAAACCAGGGGTCCCCAACCTTTTTTTTATTTGTGAGCCACATTTAAATGTAAAAATACTTGGAGAGCAACACAGCATGACAAAGTCCATGGGGATGCCAACAAAGGGCTGTGATTGGCTGTTTGGTAGCCTCTATATGGACTGACATCCTATAGGAGGTTCTGTTTTGCAGTACACGTGGTTTTTGTGCAACCAAAACTTGCCTCCAAGCCTAGAATTCAAAAATAAGCACCTGCTTTGAGGCCACTGAGAGCAACATCCAAGGGGTTAGTGAGCAACATGTTGCTCGTGAGCTACTGGTTGGGGACCACTGCCTTAAACCAATAGTAAACCAAAACATTGCTTATTAGTACTGATGGGCGAATAAAATGGGCAGACATGAATATGCCGTGAATTTCGGCGTTTAGCTTATAAAAATTGGCGGGCGTCAAAATTATTTTGACTCCTATTGACCAATGTGTTTCGTGAATTTTTCGCCATTTCACAATTCACAAATTCTGCACAAATTACTACTTATTAGGTTAATATCAACTATATTTTTGATTATTTAAAAAGTAGGCCAATTTAGATTAAGCCTCCTATCCACCTGGACAAGACCATATACCCATATACCCAGACATCCAGTTCCACAGACACTTTTTTGCTAATCTCCAACCCTTTTGGGCTCTTGGATTTGGGACTGTCTCAGCTGTTGATATGTGTATGTAGCTTTTAAGCTGTAGATTTTATACCCTGGCTGCCCTGTTTTAAAGAGATAAGATGGCAGCTCTAATAATGTAAATGATATAATGCTACAGGGTATGTAAATCTTTATGTTCACTGTTGTTAAAATTCATATATGTATGGGAATAACACAATGCAATGAAAAAACAAAAAACAAATAAATGAAGC
Organism: Xenopus laevis; assembly: GCF_017654675.1. Classification (NCBI taxonomy): domain Eukaryota; kingdom Metazoa; phylum Chordata; class Amphibia; order Anura; family Pipidae; genus Xenopus; species Xenopus laevis. The sequence goes on from NC_054371.1 coordinate 195,097,372, forward strand.
ATGAAGCAGGGGTTTGGGGCCTGTGGCTCTTTAGCAGTTGTTGAATTACATTTCCCAGCAAGGAGCATGGGATGCTGGAAGTTTTAGTTCAGTAACAGCTGGGGAGCCACAGGCTGCAGATGTCTGATAGAAAGGTTAATACAAGCCTGGTCACCTTGACTTTAGGTCATTTATTCCCAAACTTTCATGTACATTGCTAAATTATGAAACTCTCTAGTAGTAGCCGTGTTAGGGCTTTGTGCACCGGCAGTATCTACCTGCCTACTTCCAACCAGTACCGCCCAGAACATTCCTTTATTGTAACATATGTAGATGTTCTACGTCTCATTTCCTGATATGATACAATTTAAATATGCACAGCAGGTTCCAAGAATGCTGGCACTACATCTAACATAGCTAAGAATTTTTATTTGAAATCCCTTTGCAGTTAAAAAGGTGATAAATATTTTTTCTAATGCTGGGGACCTATAAAAAGTCATTCTGCGGGACTCAAGACTAGCGTGCCCGGCAGTTCAGCCTTATGAATTAGACAGATCTGGTCGCAAACATAACATATGCTGTGATATTAAATAAGTGAGTAAATTATTCTCCTGCATCCACTACGCTCCACACAGCAAAGCAAATTAAGTATATGAGTGGTTAATCAGAGATCAGTGAAGATAAGTTAATTAGAGGGGATGTGTTGTTTGTGCATCTGCCCATCAAACCGTAACATGTGCATGATTTTCTTTCAGTGCCGCCATTGTTTGTCTCTACATTTTGTCAGTGCCGCATAAGGTACAACTCTTCATTTTCTGCAGTATAGTATCACATAGTATTTTTTACATAATGTATATACATATTTACATGTATACATTGGCCCCAGGAAGTGAATACCCCACACATGTAGAAGGCAGGGTTGTTTGATCACCAGGAATTTCAGGGCTTCCCAGACTTTTTAGAGAATAATTTTGGCTTCATATATTTTTCCAAATTTTGGGACCAGTCTGCAGTTTTAACCTTTAATTAAAAATGCCGGGTACTATCCCCTAAACCAGTGATTAAATTATTAAAGTGGCTCTGTGAGGTTTGACTTTCACCCAGGGTTAGATCACCCATTCAGCCAAGAATATCTAGGATATCAAAAGTGTCCACTCCAAATCTTGATTTAAGTGATTTCCAAAATGGCCTTCCAAGAGTATCTAAGAGACCATATAGGTATTCTGCCCAAATCCACAGCTAAATGGCATTAGGTTCTGAGCACCTCTAAGGAAGGAAGGGTGGGGGCATTTTGGTAACCACTTCCCTAAACTCATCTGAACAGGGTCATACCATAGCAGAATAGAGCTAATAACTTATTTATAGTCCTAACTTACTTAATGATCAAAGCCTATGCTGCCACAGTGCCACATTTCCCAATATCTTACCATCTATATAATTAACCCCCCCTTGTCCTAGATATTGTAATGTTTCCCAAATAGGGATCCCAAGTAGGATCAGGTGTACAGTGTGCAGAAAAAACAAGCCTTTGCACATCATTACCCTTCTACTCTAATAACCCTTGTATGTCATACTCTTACCACTGGAATTCTATACACATTTATCACTAATTTCTCCCCTGTATATTGTAAATGTCCTTAAACGGTCATATATTAACCACTTGCCAGTGTGCCAGCTTCTCCTGCTCCAAACTGGTTAGCTGATAATGGAAATAGAAAATAATGTTTCAGCCCTACACCCCTTTACTTATAGAATAGCTGCTGGATAGTTTTCTAGTTGTGTATGTTGGCTCACAGACATACTTTAGATATTATGGATGCAGCTGTGCTGATACTGCTGTGTGTAAATGAATCCTGTATCATCATTCCATGGCAGCCTTATTCTTTCCCTTATTATACACATTTGCAGTTATTAGCCAGCATTACTTAAACCATAAGAAAATGCAATGGATTACATTAGTGGCATCAGATAAGCTACTGCTCTAGTAAATGAAGCCAATGTTATCTGTGCAAGGAAGCAATGTGAGGATTCTGCGTCGCCCTTCACTACAGTGATACTGTGCACTACTCAGGACTCCGATTTTGTAGTGAAAAGGTAACTTAAAAAACCCAATAAGAGCCAAGATTTACTACAGATTCATTCAGTATCGTCCCTGCAGACTTCTTCATCTTGGTCTTAGCCAAACCAGAAAGCAATAATTCTGTCAATATAAAACCACCGTATTTGTTTTAATTGGTTTCGAGCTCACTTTTATAAATGAACATAGAAAATTCTCTTTTTTTTTATGTCGGCGAACGTTCAGTAATCGATTATTTTGTGTATTTTTATTAACCTATTCCCTGGGATGGAATCTGCTGTAATATATATCTGGAGGCAATGTAGAACATTTTTATAGGTAAGAAAAATTGTTACAGTGAGAAAAAAGTCATTAACAAGTACAGACTGTGGATTGGGGCTGCTTAGCTCATGCCCTTGAGGACAGAGATAGGGAAAATATACCCTAGTTATTGGCAAAGCTTTCCATCCATTTACTGTAACTATTAACTGAACATATCTTATTGTACACACAGAACATTCCTTATATGCAATTTTTTTCACATACAGTGTCTTCCATATCTGTTGAGGTTTATTTTTAGAATTTACCATAGACAACAACCCTAGCGGTCATTGGGTTATGACTTAATAGCTCTGCTCTCACAGACACAGTATGGAACCCTGCCCACAACATATTCATCATTAATCTGTAACGTACATCATGATGATTAGCGTGGGATGTTGGAAGTACCCTCTCAACAGCCTGTCAAATGCTATTTACCAGCATGTATCCAACCATGCTGCCAGAATTCCCATTCTGTTTTGACGGTACCTTTTTAAAGAGTAACAGTAACGATAAAAGACAATAATGCTCAAATGCCAGTGGTGTCTTTTTATGGTACATTACTATATGTATCACAATATATTTTCCTAGTGTTTATAATTGAAAACAGACTGATGTCTTTTTATAATAATTTTGGAAGAAACTTTATAGAGTTTTTCCGTGCAAGTAAAATGCTATATAACCCTATGATTTACTTTTATAAATGTTTAGCAAAGTGCATGAGCTTGTTCTTTTTTAGTTGCCATATTTATTGTAGTAGCTGCAATCTACACGTGGCCAATCAAAGGGAGTAGAGTAGACTCAGCAAATTTTATGGACAGGTTTAGAGCAGGGCTTTTGAAAAGAAAACATCATTGGTAAAGATATATATAGTAAATTTGGTCATGTTATAGTTATTGCAAAGAACTCTAGTATTTAAATCAGGGATATCTATTCTGGAGACAACTCTCAGCATTTGTTTGGCATGTTTTTGAAGATACATTACCTTTTTAATTTAAAAAGGAGCAGTTCAAACACTTTTTAGTATCATGGCCCTTTAAAAGTAAAAATGATCATAGAAAGGCGCAGTGTATTTTTTATCTGTATTTTTTTTAGAAGTGTTATCACTAAAACAAACAATGATGGCATTGCTTGTTTTGGTTGTTTCCCAGCCATGGATAGTGTCATGATGGCACAATGAGTTGAAAGAATAGGGAGTAGATGTTATTAGACAGTAACCCAGCTAAAACAACATGCAACATCCTGCAATGCCATTCTACTAAACTCTATTGGCCATATTTTTCTACCCACAATTGACTACCCGCATGTATTGTCCTGACTGTGTCTCGTACCCTCCTTTTGCATTCATCTCCTATATTATCTATTGTATTTTTTGTGCTAACTAGTCTTAGTTTTAACAGATTTCTCAGGTAAAATAATATCAAACGGTATGAATTTGTCTTTTTAAGTTTATTTGAATATACGAGTCATAGTGGTTTGAGAGACGATAAAGGCGTTTTGCAAAAATGTTTGCTGTACATACACAGAGATTAGAATGTGTCATTTTTTTCCTAATTATTTCTTTCATTTGCAATATTCAGGAGATACATTAGTCAGTGCTGTCTGTGACATAGTTGCCAACATTTGAAAAAATATTTGTACTTTGTTACTAGGCCATTTTAGAATTGTAGTAATCCATCAACCATACATGGCATGCTTAATGGGTTAGTTATAAGTTATAACAGTATAATATACAAGTGCCATGGATAGCCTTTAAAGTGGACCTGTCAACCAGACGTAAAAAGTTGTATACTAAAATTTTAGTCGTTTTCATATTAAACATGAAATCCAAATTCTTTTTTTAAAGCATTCATAGCTGCTGTAAATGTATTTAAAAATCTCAGCTGTCAATAAAATATTGTCTGCCCCTCCTCTATGCCGTGCTACTGCATGGGGATGGACATTGGGTCCCCCATTATGGTGCACAAACAAAATTTTGAGATGATGCCAGGCTTTCCTTAATAACAGGGTCCACAAAATGGCGCCTGCATGCTTGCTATAATTATGAATTCCCAGACTGAAGGAATCAAGATTCAAATAATTTATATGGTGTAATTAAAGTTTATTTTGCATGACTAACATGATAAAATAGGATTTGGGGGCAGATTTACTAAAGGGCGAAGTGAGTAACATTGGCGACTTACCGCTTTCAGGCACTTCGCGATTTACTAACGGGCACAGGCGTAACTTCGCTAGCGAAACAGATAGATGCTAGTGGTCATTCGCACTCTATCACCAGGCGAATTTTTGCTGTGGCGAATGGACATTACTCCGCAAATTCACAAAGATGTGGATTTTACTGAACGTTGCCTCTTTCGCCAGACTTGCCTTCGCCAGACGAAGTGCATTGGAGTGCATAGATCTTCCTCAATCTTCTGTTACTTACATAATAGTTTTTAATGGAAAAAGTTTCTAAGTCCCAAAAAACGCTGGCCTCTTTTCCTTTTTCAGAGTGATAGCCTGCAAAAGTCCTTAAATTTTTTTTTGGGTAACCGGGTTCCCCCCTATTTTTTCTAACAAATGGAACATAAACTATAAGTAGGGCATTATAACAACTCTATTTTCTTTATTAAGGTTCCCTGGATTTGTGTAATGTATTTTCTGCAACATATACGTCCATTCAACATTATAATTTCCTGCCGTATGCAAATTAGCCTGAGCGAACAAAGTTCCGGTAGGCATAATTGAATGCTAGCACATCTTCGCTTTGATTGCCGACGTAACGCTAGCAAAAATTTGCCAGCGTTCGGCTCCCTGGACGTTCGGCTCCCTGGACGCAACTTCGCATTTTAGTAAATTAGCGTTGTCTGAGCAAATTTTTGTCTGGCGATGTGTTGCAATGGCTGTGACGATGGCGATGACGAATTTTCGCCACTTAGTAAATTTACCCCATGAAATTATTTATTAGGATGACAGGTCCCCTTTAAAAAATATCCTTAAACATGGTGCTAAATGATGTAATCAGATGGTTGTTATTGTGGTTGTTAATTTGTGTCAAATGACTCATTGAACCTTGTGTAGTATATAAAAATAAAGTACCCCTGTTGTAAAATATGAGGATAGTAGAAGTCACATTAGAGGTCCATAAACTGTGTAAATGCACTCGGCCTATGGCCTTGTACCTTTACATGAATCTGGTGATGTAACTGCATTAAAATGTCATGTTAGATATCTGTTTAACTTCTAAACTCTGGCAAACTAACACAGAATAATAAAGGCTGCATAAGTGAGGTAAACTGAAGTATGATATGAATTCAGGGACCTGTTACCTAAAATACTCAGGACTTGGGGTTTTCCAGATAACAGATTTTCATACGCTAGTCTAATTCTACTAGAAAATCCTATAAACATTAAATAAACCCAAGAGGCTAGTTTTGATACCAATAAGGATTAATTATATCTTAGTTTGGATCAAGTACAAGGTACTGTTTTATTATTACAGAGAAAAAGGGAACCATTTTGAAAAATCTTGATTATTTGGATAAAATGGAGTCTATGGAAGCTTTCGGGTATCTAATAAAGGGTTTCTGGATAACATATCCCATATGTATTCTCACTTACTAAATATAACAATACTTGAAGTTGCATTATAGTTCTCTGATAATATAAAAGCAATCTGGCTCTAGTATTGGGCCTATATTTGGTCATGAAGCTTTCCAGTAACCTCTAATATCCTTATATGTCAAAGATGGGGCATAAGTGAATGAAGTGGAAAGTGGACCTAAAAATACAAATTTGATTGGTGCTTTATTCTCAAATTAGACAAATGGAAATGAATCAGCAGCAAGCATACTTAGCATTTTAAAGAGAGCAGCGTCGCTTTCAGAAAGCATACATACATAAGCAATAATACATCCCCCCGCCGGATTTAGCAAGTTTGAATGCTCTGTGCTGTCATTGTTTTAGCAGACTTAACAAACGCTGTTGACCGACATAGAAGTGCATGGAGTGCCTGAGAGTATACAATAATAAGAAAAAGCAGAAAAGGGAACATAGCCATCAAGTAAATATGTCAACAGGGAATATAAGAAAAGACATTTAGCACAATGAATTCCCTTTAACAACACTCAGGAGAGCAGTTGAAAGAAGTAAATTTTCTTCTAACCGGAACCATTCTGCAACAGCGCCATGCACTGTGACATGTTCGCTTCAGAAAAAAACATGGCTACACTTTCTCTACAGATTCTTCTTTATTTAGCATTTTCTCCAATATAGAGAAACGTTAACATACAAGCACTTCCTTTACGTGTTTTAAATCCCAAGACAAAAGGCTGCGCTGGAATAAAGACCTCATGTCCAATTCAAAGGGGTTTTTCATCTTTCAGGCGGGAGATAAAATAGTGGCGGGGAAGCAGATTTTTGTGCCATGCCATACTTTTTTAGTTGCTTCAGATATCACTTTGTGATCATTTATGATTTCTTGTACTTTCTAGCTGTAGAATGATTATATATTTAAAATGTCATCTTTTTTTTGTGGTGTCTGACCTTTTAAGAATATTTTTGGATCTTCTTATTTTTGAAGGAAAACATTAAATTCACAAAAAAGAAAACTCTCTCTCTAGACCTTTCTGCCGTTTAACATTCCTGTCTATCACACTAGATACTGTATATTATCTTTTTCATACAAAATCTCAGGGAATGGATCCCAACATTCAGAGGAGTTGCTGGCCCTAAGCAGCCAGTCCATACTAGTCCTTCACATTAGCTGTAATTAGTATTGTAGTGTTATGAGGGTCAGTGCACAGTCCCATGCAGAGACTGTGATTTTCTTTTTATCTGTAATAATAAAACAGTAGCTTGTACTTGATCCAAGCTAAGATATAAGTAATCCTTATTGGAAGCAAAATCAGCCTATTGGGTTTATTTAATGTTTACATGACAGTTTAATATGTCAATATAACCGTAAGCGTAACCCCAGGTCCCAGGCATTCTGGACAACAAGTCCCATATCTGCCTGTGTGTGTATATATATATATATGCACTTTATTAGTATAGTGTAGTTTGTTTAGCTGACTTTTTAGCAGTGTGCTGCTTACAGACGAAATGCTCATAGAAAAACAGCCTAATGCTTTGAAAGCCACGCAGCTTCTACCCAAGGAGTGATTGCGGCCCTAGGGGGATAAGAACTGGAGATGGGAAGCAAAGCTGAAGTCATTGTGAAGAGGAAGAAGTTACTCTTTTCCTGTTTTGACAGGAAATGGAGACAAATGTGCTTCCTGCCCATTCTCTCATTAGAGAATTAAGTTTTTATTGACCTTTAGCTTACAGGGTTTTTAGCATAATTACATTTAGTAGACTTGTCTTTAGTTAGAATATTTATGTGCTGTGGAGTAATCTGCAGAGCAACATGTGTTGTTCAAATTAAATACAATATATATATATATATATATATATATATATATATATATATACAGTTTAATGGTGTGGAATCATGAGAGTGATCTAATTATGAGCTATAAATACATGGGCCAATCTGCAGTCTATGCTTCCTGTGTTTACCTATGAGAAAGCTTCATCTTCTGCCTTCACCATTAAAGCCAAAGCATGGCTATCAGCCACTGATTTAGTCAGCACATTCCACTTTATGTACAATGGATACTAATAGTGTGTAGAAATCAGGGGCTAAGCCAGGAACTCTCAAGCTGAACTGTTAGCATTTGGAAGCAGAGTAGGAAGATAGAGGCTTTATAGCAAACTTCCAATAGACAAAGCAATTGCTGTATGTGGGTGGCAGCTTAATACAGAAGTCAGAATGAAGATAAAATAGTAATAAAAAGATATTTAATTATACAAGCAGACAATGCATCTTTTAATGCCTTAGTAGTAGTGCCACTACCCATTACATACATGTGTATGGTCTAAACAGGCTTTTGCATATTTAATCTAGTTCTAATATACATCTGGATACAGAGGAGTCTCTGTTGAACATGCAAGACAAAAAAGATGGAGACAAAATTCATTGTGGACCCTACTTTAATACAATAAAAGTAACTAGTGCTCATAAAATTCCTAACCACCGCAAAGTATTGTAATGGTCAGAACTGAAGCCTTGGCTGTCCTGCCAACCTGCTGTCATATGACTCCAGGATCCCTAAAATCTAGGCACCCCCCATTCTCCAGATAGAATAGCAAAGTCCCCATAAGACATTGCCATTTGGTCTGTCCAGCTCCTTCACGGATGGAAGCGTCTTTTCAGGACTACAGAACAAGTTTAAAAACACAATGATACCATTGCATGTATTCAGAAAAGAATAGACTTCAATTGAAGTAGTATCTATTAGATTATAATACAAGGTAATAATGAAAATACAAGGTTCTGTGCCCTCCCCCTTCCATTCATTATAAGCATATTATTTATCAAACTGCAGTTCACCTTATATATATATATATAAGATATCTGCCTGCCTCTGACAGTAAATACCAACAGTGTTTTGGAGATATATTTGTCCTGTGGTATTTTGGGCTTTGATGGTGAGAAGTAAAAATGCTGAAATCTGAGTTTTTTTTTCTCCAACAGAAAGTATCTGTACGGTGGTCACTCACAGCTCTGATTTGAGAAGCAAATGCATTTCAGTCTGAGATACTTAAGGGTATACTAGGCAACAATTACAAATGCTACTTTAAAAAATACCATACTGCCATTTTCACAAATATAAGTGTAAGTTGCTCAGAACATGGCACAATGGTGTTACATGTCATATCACACGGTACAATATTATTATTACATATATAGAAAACGTCAGCATATTCCACAGGGCTGATCTTACAGTAGATGCTCACAATGTAGATATCTGCTAGGATTCGTCTTCATTTTTAAATAGTATTCTTTAACTGCAATAGATGGAAAATTCCACAGGAGAATTTGCCAGCCCTTTCACTCACCACCAGCTCCACTTAGATGGGTGGTTCTCCATAGTCACTGGCATGATCCACTTATTTCCACCTTCCCTTACAGCACCCACAGAGAAAATTTCCATCCTTCTACTGCTGCTAAAGCATCTGCAAAAGAAAGGAATGAAGGGATTTATAAAAAGAAACATTAACCTTTATTACAGTCATTTGATTTAGAAAACAATATTCTCATTCACTGTACCATTTTCTTTGTATTCCTGATGTCAGGCGAAAAGAGAACCTGGGTGAATTTATTTGAGACATAGAGGTATTAGGCAAAAAATACATTGTCTTGAGCGGCCAGTGCCAATAAAAGCCTGTTTTAGTAACGTCACCCTGGGCAGGTTACCAGCAATGATGAAACAATGGATATCATGGGGCATTAGTTACCACAAAATTGAGTTTCAGAGAAGATTCGCTTGTAAAGAAATTTCAGCAGCATGTACATGTCACCATTAGCTTGGAAAGGCGAAACTATAAGCAAACAGCTACTGCGCACTTGCCTGAACATTCCTAATGATGTCCTAGGTCAGAATATCAGCACCCACTCATGTCTTGCTCTCCCAAATTTCAGATTGGCTGGAAATTTGCATTTATTTTTTTGTAAAGTCAGCTTTTTCCTCGCCTCCTGCTCCTTATAATTCTAACAGCAATTTAACGAAGAACCGAAGTCCCTAAAGCATGGATTAGATTGCTCTACCACTTGACGTGTAAGTGACCTGGTATTTAGTAGTCAGGGGTGCAAACTGCACATAAATTGTACCATGGAAACGTTGGCCATGAAATCCTTTGTGACCTCAAATATTATATTTTTACAAAAGTGTTCTTATAATCGAATCATGTGGCTAAAGTTGCATCTCCAACACTGATTATAAAGATATATTTTAACAATAGTCCATGGCCTTTGTATTTCCATAAGCTTTCGTTATACATACGCACTCTACGAATAAGCTAATCATTTTCATATGGACAACCAGAGAAGTCTATTCCTCACAATACCATAAAGTGAGAATGTTTCTACTTTCAAATACAATTCTGACCAATGCATTTAGCTTGCAGCCTTGGTAATGTGCATGAAAGCTCCTTAAGCTGAAAGGGATAAATGGTCAGACTGAAGGCATGTGGGAGCAGCTCCTTTGAGTGGTTACAGACCTGCTGACGAGGTTTAAAATGCTTCCATAATCCTATGGCATTACCAGCTGGCATTTTAGCAGTGACTGGGTGGCAGCTGGTTTTGCATTGACTTTGGAATGTAACCATGTAAAGCAAATTTATAAACTGCAGACTTAGGAATCTATGAGTTTTTTTTTTTGTGTTTCAGCAAAAGTGGGATCACTAGCTCAAAGCATGTCAAACAAACCTCTTCAGCATTTTCACCCAGACGCTGGCTGTTGAAACAAATTATACAGTGATAGTGAAAGTGCTTTGACATGATCTGTATTTCATAAACCATGATGATTACAACCTATAATGCCAATCTCCAGGACATCATCTTGAGTGTTACCTCCTAACAAGCCTTCATATAACACTCCTTCTACAGATGTCAAACGTATAGGTCAATCACTGCCAAAATACTCTTCCATCAAAAAATTATTGTCATGGAAAATTTGTAACAGGCAGCATTAATTTTACAGGAATTATAAAACGTCTTCCTCACTACATAAAATCCCAAGGTGGTTTTCAGCTGTAATACAGGGACGGATTAGAAATATTAAGAGGGGAATGGGGATTCGGGCTGATTATATAATATAGATCAATTGATCTGTTTCTGATCTAAGCACAGAGGAAATAGGATATTGGATACAAGCCTGCCCATCCGATAACTGGGCTATCTGTTTAATATTTCTTTTTTTTTTTTTAACAAAGCTTTATTGAAATAAAGTACAGAAACACGGTCAAGATGCAGGTTTACAAGAGTACAATCAATAAGCATGTTAGACCATTACAGTATACATCAACCTAGGACTTTTTTATTTTATTCCATGTTTATACCTTCAATAATCTGATGTATGTTGCTGTATCTCCATACTAATAAAACAATCTAACTCAACTCGTGCTTTATTTCTGTTTAATATTTCTATATGAGATACTACCCTCGCTATTCATGTTACCTCTGGATATCGATTAATGGGTGCTCTGGGGTTATTTATTGTCAACCCATTTTAATTAGGGACCTATTTTTTAAAAAACAAAACAAAAACACTTTAATGTATGATTTGTGATAGATTTCATCAATTTCATCAATTGTCACAGTCAACTTATTGCTGCTTTTGCTTCAAAGGGTAAATCTCAAGTAATAGGAGTCATTTATGGTCATTCATATATGGCCATTCATATACCCCCACCAACTACCAGTGCCATTGATGCTCCTAGGGCGGTTATGTCATTAAAGCATATGGTTGTCCTTTATTGGAAGAATGGAGATGCTTTCAGACATATTGATGTGAGCTGTAGATATTTTAATGGCCTGTTTATGAACGTAGGAACTATTGCTTTTAATTTGCATGTCTGAGTCCGTTTTTTAAGTACTTTTTATGGTTATTGTTTTGATCTTATGTCAATGTATATATTGGCTTATTGTATACAAAAGACGGTTTTGCTTAAATACTCACAAGGAACAATTGGCTTTACTGAACCTGTCTGATCATTTTATGTGCAGCCTGTTCCTTATTCCTTTTTTTATTCATATTACTTGATAAAACCATTGAAATCTATTTTACAACTCGTTGTATATGGCAAAAACATTTACATTTTAAGCATCCTGAATCATTATATTATAAAGATAATCAATCCATATTTATTTTAACCACCCATACAAAAATAAGGATTATAGACTGATTTACTGTATGTTGAGGGCAAATAACTCTGGTCAATTAGACCTCATTTTCCACTTATAAGCCAAAACACCCTTTACTTATCCATGCCTACCCAGAAGAGCTGCCACGTTACTGTGCCACTAATGAGTCACCATAACAACATGTTCTCCTGTCTGAGCACAACATTCAAATGTCGTATTATTCTTAGCTATAGGAATGATTCCAATAAATATATACATATTTAAATATCTGTTTTGCAGCAAAGAAACATATTTGTTTTGCTGGTCTCGATTTAATGTGGATGAATTGTAGTTTCATTTATTTTTTAAGCATGACTACTTATATTCTTAGTAAGTAATACTGGTTCTTAAGATATTATAGAGAGAATGCTATAATGCAGAACTGTGTTAAAATCAAAGCTTTTGTTATGGATTTTTTATTGTGTTTTAAAGAAGACAATGGTTTGTCTCAATAGCCTTGCAATAAACATATTCCTAATATTATCCAGTGGTGTGGAAATAGTATTGAAGCCCAAAGATGGCTATTATAAGACTCTGATGGAAATTAAAGGGTAATATGCCAATGCTCTCAATAATTTCTATTTTCTTTCCTTTTTTAGGTGACATTTACAAAGAGAAAGTTTGGGTTAATGAAGAAGGCTTACGAGTTGAGTGTTTTATGTGATTGTGAGATCGCGCTCATCATCTTCAACAGCACTAACAAACTGTTCCAGTACGCCAGCACAGACATGGATAAAGTTTTGCTGAAATACACAGAATACAATGAGCCTCACGAAAGTCGAACAAATTCAGATATTGTAGAGGTAAGACCAGTAGATGTTATTTTAATGCCATGTAAGTTGATGTCAGTGGCGTAACTAGATGTTACTGGGCTCAACAGCAAATTCATTTTAGGGCTCCCAACATATCCAAAGGTTGTTTTACCAATATATGTTGAAATTGCTCTTTATTTGGGCCTCACTGCAGCCACAGGGTCTGCTTCCTCTGTAGATATGCCCCTGGTTGATTTTATAATTCTTTGCTGCGAAGTAACTACAACAAGAAATTTGTTTGCAAGTTTTATAATGGTGTGCAGGAATTCTTTTTGCCTAAAATGCAATGTCAATACTTTATTATATTTCCTAGCTATATGTTTTCTACATGTGTAAAAATATAGAAGTCCCCTCGCTCTGCACATCTAATGCAGCATGGTCTGTAAAACACAGGCAACTCCACCCAAGAGATAAACGGTGCTGTGGGCGTTTTGGCAGACAAGTCCTACAGGCTCATAGTAGCATGTCCTGACAAGTGTTTCAGCTGTCACTTGCTCAGTTGGCTACAGTTACAGGGGACAGTGGCAGGAATATCTGAAAACTTCCCTGTAGTATTTAGACACAGTGACAAAGTCTCCTAACTAACCCCACCTAAATGATATTTTGTTCTTTGGCATATTGGTCAAGGTTCCCCAATACAAAAAGTTTCAGATATTAATTGCTTTTCACAAACTGTTTGACTGAAAATGATTATGATTTTAAAAAATAAGGGCTAATAATATTTAAATGTGTTTGAAATAATATCATTGTCTGGTCCGTTAAATAGTTTACAAAAGACATTTTTATATTTTGTTTCCTTATTTATTTTTATATTATAACAAATCTATGCATCAGACATAGACTCATTACAGGTCTTGCCCCCAAGAGAGTAATATGAACTTCATCTATCTGAATTATCGCTCATGCTGACCTCAAACTGTAGCTTTCTGGTATGGCAGAACATTTTTTTTTGTGTTTTATAAAAATAAGGGCACCCTAAAGAGTTTATCTATAGAAATGTTCAAAAATAATTCTGTCAAAAGGAAGTTTGGTGTTGATTTTAAGAATGTTTCCATGGGCTGATTCTTGGCCTTCATGTAGTAATGGGTTATCACAGTTAGGAGAAGTAATGGCACCAGGACTGGTCTTAGAACCATTATTATATATCTGTCTTGGAGAATTCCTTGATTCACTGCCCTGTATAGATATACTTATACAGCCTCTGGTGATAAAGACAGGGCAAGTTTTAGAAGCAATGGGTAATGGTAAACTATACTTATGTTGTTGTAGGAGGGAAGCTATGGCAGGGTACTGGTATGAGTTGGTAGAATGAGGGGGATAGTGGTATGAGCTAGAAGCAAGGGATGGATACTGGTGTAGCCTAATACAGTAGTAGTGGCAGCAGTGGAATGGTAGAAGAACTTGCTCTTCTGATGAGGACTGCTAACAGAAACAGGAGAACCTTTGCGGATCTTAATTTCTTCCAAGCACAGGGCACTTATGGTGCTAGTAAATAATAGAATCCAGTTATAAGGGAAGCCTAGTTGTTTATATGCAGTAGAAAATATTCCATCTGTATGTCCAGGGTCAGGGTTTGCACTTAGAATGTTAGATTACTCCCTTCTGGCAATCATACATCATGTCAGGTAGTAGTTATAATTGCCAAGTTGAAGAAGAGGCAGATGGTGGGTGGAGAGCACTTTATATCTTGTGCTTATATTTGGCTTTAGCATCATAGTGAACTTTTCCACAACAGGTTAGATGAAAACATCTCTAATGAAAGCTTTGAAAGTACATTGGCCCTCTGGGCTTAATATACACAAAGTAAACTGTATTTAGACAAATTGTTTTCTCATTTGACTTTATCATGCCCAGAGAGCTTTGGGTTTCACCAGACTTGAGAATTACATTGGCAGGTGGAATCAGCTGCTTTTGCAGATTTACAGGACCAAGAGTGAGGTATCCTATACTTGCACGCATTTCTCTCCAGTGACACTTACCTTCAGTTTGACAGTTTATACTTTATGATAACTCACTTTCCTTCATGGACACATTAGCTCATGGGAAATACTAGAAGGGAAAAAAATACAGCTTGATGTCATCTCTGGCTGTCGAGCAGCTGAGTCCAATCATTACAATCAAATCATCAGTATGTACAGCACATGCAGTACCATTCTACTGTATCTCCCACCAAGCAAGAAACATACAGAGATATTCTAGTTGTAAGACAAAAGTGCAAAGTAAGTGCAGAAAACAGGAGGACATATATACTATCAGGTATATACAATATATATATATATAGGCCATGTTGTACTCTATAAGGCTTTTAGAAGGCAAGCTCTGTGACCATATAAAAACACAAGGCCACTCTTACAAGTGCTTTCATAAAAGTCGCAGAACTTCAAGCTGACTTCTAATAGCCTTATAAATTTAAGCAGGGGGTATATTATCCTAATGTAATGTTTAATGCAATCCTAAGGTAATGTTTCACTTTGCAATATTACAAATGATGTAACCTTCTCCAGGTTCAGTAAGAAATATCATGTAGCTTTTGTAGAACTTCTATACTGGCACCTATATATACTAACTATAGGCGCTATGTTCCACAGTGTGCCCTACACTATTCCAGAGCTGCCTTTTTGGTCCTTGTTGAAGTATTTTAGCCTTGCTAAAGGTGATGTTCTCTAAGCTTCATCTATAATGATGACTGTAGGACTGTTGTGGATGCTCCATGATGCTATCAGAGCTGTCAACTCCTCCAATTTTCTTGGGAGTTACCAGGTTTTTCGCTCTTTCCCCCGGTCTCTTGTCACTTTGCTTCATTCCCCCAATTTTTGACGATTGCTGCCGATTAGCATGCAAAAATCTGGTGCATGCATGTGCAGATGTCAACAGAGGGAAGTGCGCATGTTCAGCACAGTTTCGGTGGCTTCAGGAGATGTTCTGCATATGTACGCCGCATGTCTCCCGAAAAATCTTTGGGGAAAGTTGACATCTCTGTGCTATTTGTCAGTAAGTAGTATGGACCAGCGGCCATATTGATCTCACATCTGACCCCTGACAGCATTTCCATTTGCTTCTATAAAAGTAGTCAGCCACTGCGATTTTCCAACTTAAATCATTCTCTGTAGCTGCTCCTTTACTTCTGCACTTATTTACTTCCAATTTGTGTTACCCACTCTCTTAGATTGTAAGCTCTACTGGACAGGGACCTTCATCTGCTTGTGTCTTTTAGTACTTCACACTGAATCTAAAATTAAATTGTATACAATGAATTTGTGCCCTGTTTTTTCTTTAAATGTGCATATGCAAGCAGGGCTCTGTAAATCAAGTGATTGATGCACTGATCCAGCTTTCAGCACGTGACACACTCAAAACCATGCTGCCCAGCATGTGTGTGTCTGCCCCGAAAGCCTACAATCCCATTTCCTTGATTGCCTTATTTTGTATTAGCCTGGCAGATCTTAAAGGCAAGTAGAGGGTTTGGTGACCTGTCTTGTGTCATGTCCCCTGTTGGGATGATTTGAGTGGATTAAAAGGAAAAAAATCCCTCCATCAATGCTGTTTAAAGGTCACAGAGTTGTTGACTCGCTGCAACGTTCATATCAGTCATGGCTTGTAGCTACAAACTCCTAATAAATAAACTGAGTAACCATATTGATTCATTTTGCAACATGGCATCATTTTCTGGCAATGATTAAATAAAAATGTAGCTCTGTCCTGGCATTTAACCTTAGTCACAAGAAATAATGTGACTCAATGCCCCCAAATGATTCCATGTACAAAACTGTGTCTCAGTATTTTTATTGTTAATACAATAATATTAATTATGTCTATGCTAGATATAGACATGAATTGCACACTGAGCTTCTTCATTCTATGAAAAATATTTTAATTTAAAGTTTAAGAAATTTCAATTAGGATAGCTATGGTTTCAAAGATTGTGTATACATTTTATGAACTAGTGCGGTATACTGTAGAAAGCCATTCATTTTCATCTTGCTAGTGCAATTAAAGTAATGAATGCTGATTAGTTTTTATGGGTTAGCGAACACAGGTAAAGTTGTAGCAAAAGTAGTACATGAAGGCTGATAAATGAGGCTAAGGTTGAACTGGAAAGGCTCAGGATACCCCATTTCTGATGTCGATCGGACGGGACTAAAAATCCCGTTGGATCGCGGCCGCATCTGTTCGTTGATGCAGTCCCGTGATCCGACAGCCCGTTAGCCATCGTTATGATCCGATCGTTGGGCCCTAAGGCCCACGATCGGATTAGCCCAATATTGCCAGCCTCAAGGTGGGCATATTGGGGAGAGATCCGCTCGTTTGGCGACATTGCCAAACGAGCGGATCTCTCTGTGTATGGCCGACTTAAGACATCTTTCTGTCAACAACTGGTGTGAGTTTTTAGTTTCATCTTCATTTGTGGAATTTGCATTTTGCAGCATTGTAATATTTATATAGCCCCAGTCTGTGCAATGTATCTGTTGCTATGCATTACCATATATAGCAGAGGAAGAAAGCAGGGAATGGGGCCATAAAGCCACTGCGCACGTGGTTCTCTTTTTCCCTTCCAACATCTTATTTGCATATGTAAATTAGGATTCGGCTGAATCATAGTGATTTTTGGATGTGGGGTCTACTCTTTTTCTGCAGGGTTTTTCAGTGGGTTTTTGTGTTATGGATATACTTAAAACTGAAATTATTATTATTTTACTCTGTTTTCCCCAATATTTTTGAAGCTGTTACTGCCTCATCTTTCATTTTTAGTCTAGCCTAAAAGTGGCCATAGACGTTACAATAACGATATTCACTGGAAAAGAACTTTCATTTCAATACACACACTAGAGCTGAATCGTCAGATTTACAGATAGAAACAATAGAATTCATTTTGTACAATATTATCTACTGTCTTATGCTGGCAGGACATAGCCTTTCTTATCAGATAGTAGCCTCCTACTGTGTTATAAATTTCTTTATAATTCTGTAGGAATCTTTTAAGTTCACCATGACCTTCAAGATGGCCTTCTTCCCATTTAGCAGCAGCAGGTTTTGAATGTGTCTGTGTAGGTAACCCACAAAACCAGGCAGAATCGTAAATAAATAAATAAATAAAAAAATATTAGAGTAATTGACACTTTTGCAAAAGCTGTTAATTAGTCAGAAGAGAAACACAAACATGTTCTTATAATCAAGGCCTGTAGGTGTGTATAACTCTTTCACTGGTATGTGTCTGGTATGAAAAAAAGCAGTTTTGCCTTTTTAATATTTTTTGACGTTTAAATTACTTGGAAACTGTGGTCCCAAGTTTAGTCCACGTAATCCATCAACTGGTCAGATTTTAATTTTAACGTCTTGCTATAGTTTTTTAAATTGCAGTTTGTGACAGCTTTAAGGGGATGTAAAGCCCATTAAGTTAAAGGATTTTATTAGACCAGATTTAGTCTGCCTGTGCCCGCATCATCCACCACTTGCCCACTCCAGCCCCCCTCAGAATCATGCGCATGCAGGGGGACGTGCCCACAACCAGGTATCCACCACCCCAGGATCATGTACAACCACGATCAGTTGCAAAGGGGTCAGGAAGCGCTGAATATTGCGCTCCTAGTCCCCAGAGTTCCCCACATGCGGCTGGGCAGCATGCCACGCCTTTATCTATGCTGCCCTAGGTCCAGGCCTTTGTGGCCTTGCCACAAATCCGGGCCTGAATAGAATCCATAAAAATAAGTCAGTTCCCAGTATATATTGCACCATGCAACCTCAGCGAGCCCTGGCTACAACGTTCATGAAATGTAATTGGTCTCCATCGACATCATCTTCTCTTTGCAGCAGCAGCCAATCAGAAATGATTATATCTTGGTGTGACATCACTCTTACATGCAATATCCACACTTATCTCTTGCATACCAAGTATACTCACTACTCAGTATGCTCCTGCTGCACACACAAATGTGGTTAAACTTGGGTTTTGTAATAGAATCCATTAACTCAATGGGCTGGCTTTACATTGCTTTTAATTGCTAATGGCAGAGTGGGAAATCCTAAAAATAAATGTGTCATGGTATATTAACACTTTTTTGTAATCAAATTTAGGGCCCTATATCAGATTTGAAATAGTCCACATTGCCTATGGGAAATGATGTCTCACTTAGATGTGTAGTGACATGGCCCAAAGTTAGGGGGCAAAGATGCTGCTACAAAATTAAGTTGTGATGGTATGGGTATGATTTTTATATATATAATATGGTCTCATGGGCTAATTTTGGAACTTACATTTACATTTAACTGTCAATAGAAATGTTTAACTTAATGAGCTAATGGACCATTCTGAAATTAGAATTGGCTTCTGCCATCATTGTTCAATTAGGTCATTCTAGAGCTGAATCCACATACATATTGTCAGAAACAGCTGACTAACAATGAACACTGCACCAGCAACACTTGCTTTTCTTTGGGGCAATACTGTGAAATTTCAGACTCTATTGTTGAGAGGTAGAGGCTCTTAGCTTAAGGGTCACATCTAATGCCCCAGCCCACCTAGTGGGGAGTGGTGACATTATTTCCCCGTGGTTATGGTCACACCACTTGGCATCCCCATGCCCACCTCCGAGTGAATTTCTACTCTTTGTGTTTTTTGTGTCCATCAAATAGAACCAAGCCAGGCAATAAAGTCACATATGTGACCTAGACCACATTGCCCTCCAGGGTCCTGTATAATGTATCTCACACTAATAAGGAGTAAGTTGAGTGAACTCAGTGTTGAGGTGCAAGTGTTTGTGGTAGGTCAGCAGTTGACATCAACACCTCATTATCCCTACATGACCAGTAAGTGTCATTGCTGACTCTGAATTAACTGGCTACATCATAGCTCTAGCCACAGCATGACCCTCACCCAGGAGTTGGTTTTTAGTGATAATGGAACTTCATCTTTTCCTGTTCCTCGTAGTGTTTTTTCAGGGCACTTATACAAATAGGGAGTAGTCAGGGCACTTATACAAATAGGGAGTAGTCAGTGCAGAATCAATTAACATTCTTTTAAAGATAAGTCTAGATGGACGAAACACAAGCCTTAGCAGCCAAAGAATAACACACATCTCATATTTTCTTTTTATTTTGCTATAATACTCTTACCATAATATTTATTATATTTTAAACATATCTACATATATAATGTTGTGTATTTTTAACCTCGATAACTTGACTTTTCAAGCTAAGATGTATTTGCACATTGTTTTAAATGACCATAGCAAAAGAACAGATTGTCTCAGCTGATATGCACATTATCTGATATAATGACCATTAGCAGCCAGAGTGTTTGTTTGGATACAGGGCCAGGAAGGAAGTCTCTTTTTGTGAGAAAATCCAGCATTGCCACCTCACAAACTCTGAATTTGGAAATGGTATCTCCACATATGGTTCTCATATTAATCCAGAGATAAAGACCTATCAATTGAACTTTTTCCCCCCATCAACATCAACTCACAGAAAAAGCAACAAAAATGATCGCTCTAAGGCCAACGGAACTAAAGTCCCATGAGAGTATTAAAGAGTAATGAAATAAAATGTGCAAAGTTAACAGTATGTCTAGTAACTCACATATGGTAGTATTTACTGGTCATCAGATTGGTGACTTTAGGTTACTTAACCTTTAGCAAATGTTTCCGCTTTTATAAAATGACCCCATTCATGTAATAATGCATGGAGCGAATCTATAGAATATACGAATAGTCAGCACGAATATAGCAGAGTCTTATCTGATGAGGTGCACGTTCCCCAGTGGCCACCTTCCACCAGCTTTTCCAAGACCCGATATTTAGAACAGCACCATTAATTTCTCACTTAAAGCCTTTATTCAGCACTTAGGGCATTTGAGAAATTAATGGTGCTGTTCTAAATATCGGGTCTTGGAGCTTATGTATAGTAATACGTCAAGTCAACTGGACTTGCTGTGTTTTCTTTTTCCTTGAAGACGTTTCTCTAGTCATCCGACTGGCTTTCTCAATTCAGAATGACCTGTACAAAAATATTTTTGTACAGCTACTCTTATTTCTAAACATATACAAGTTAATAAGAAAAAAATATAATTTGATCTCAGAGCAGTGTTTGTTGTTGCAATATAAAAATTTCGACCCTGGATTCACTAACATGAAAAACTTTAGTGCTGGAAATAGACTTTAAAAAATTCAGGGCTAAACATGTTGTGAGCTCTGACCTCTTCCCAATTCAGAATATTCAGGTTAAGACTATGCGTATGCTGCTTTTCTTTCTACAATGTCTTTAGCTATTAATTTGGGGGAAAAAAAGTCCCCTGATTTATTCTCATATGGTAATAGCACTGAGGTCTTTATATTCTGAACTGACCAGAAAATAATGCTCTTTGTTTTCATTGACACTGTTTCGCATAGTAACAGCTTGTTGTATTTTCGTCTTTTTGCCAGAGGGCAGGTTTATTTTTAAATTACTGAACTCGGAATTCTCTTTATTTTTCCAAGATTGAAAGCAGCTGAAATGCCTGCAGTTACAGGTTGGAGCCTTCCTTTACAATATGCCTCGGGAAGTTCTTTCTCCTCCCCCTTTTGTAAATCTTTTCTCTCTTTTTTTATTTTTCCTAATAAATGTCTCTTAAATGGTAGCCCTCTAAAAATAGCAAGTCATCCAGCTAAAAATAGAGCAGCTCACACTCTTGCCAAGGAAAATGAAGAGAAATAGGCGTGGAATAGAAGACTCAGTTCCCCGGCACTATTCATTCAGAGATCCCTCAGAGAACGGGAGCAATGATAAAGTGCCCTTGAAATAAAACCAGACCTGAGCTGCGATTCAGACTTCTGGGTGCCACAAAATATTTTATCCCAATGGCTTTTTTAAATATATTTATGTATTTTTTTTCTCTTTGATCATACGCTCTCTTTTATTGACTTCCTTTTTGTAGCTTTCAAAACTTTCCTGGTTTTTCTATTCTGCATGGTTGTTTGAAGGACTTTTACTATCTAGTTTTGACTAAGAAATGTCTTGTTATAATCACAGCATCAATTCATTAAAGGGGTGGGTCACGTATAAGTTAACTTTTAGTATGTTATGGAATGGCTAATTCTAAGCAAACTTACAATTGGTCTTTTTTTTTTATAGTTTTTAAATTAATTGTTTTCGGACTCTTTCCAGCTTTCAAATGGGAGTCACTGATCCCATCTGACAAATAAATGCTCTGTTAGGGTAAGGTTACAGCTGGAGATTCGTGGAGATTTATTCGCCCAGCGACTAGTCGCCTCTTCTTTGGGGCAACTAATCTCCCCGAACTGCTTCCTCCTGTTTTCCGCCTGCTTAAATGAGTAATCGCCTGCGGCAACTAAATCTCCCCGAATCTCACTGTGTGACCTTACCCTAAGGCTACAAATGTATTGTTATTGCTATTCATCTTTATATTCAGGCCCGCTTTTATTGATATTCCAGTCACTTATTCAAATCAATGCATGGTTGCTAGGTCAATTTTGGAGTTTTGGACCCTAGCAACCAGGTTGCAAACTGGAGAGCTGCTGAATAAAATGCTAAATAACCAGTCAAAAACCACAAATAATAAAAAAAAAGAAACCCAACTGCATGTTGTCTCACTCTATGTCATACGTAAAGTTAATTAAAAGGTGAACAATCCCTTTAATAGAGTGTTGTTTCCTATTGAACCTGGATTGAAACCTCTGATTTAATAGCAGCAAGAGGCACAATGTGCCAGTTATCCAATGACTATCCTTGTGTATGCTCAGAATTTGGGAGTTGTAGTTAAGCAACAGTTGAAGAGCCAGCTGATCATGACCCCTTTTAGGCCCCAGAATTCCTGATTCCAGCAGCATGCAAATTGTGTCCTGCTGCTTTCTGTGCTATTCAGTAAGAGGCAATTTCCATAGAAAAAATAAAACAAAGAAAACATTGAAGGGCCGCACTGTAAATTCTTTCATGAGAATCACATGTATGTCAGATTTTCAAGCGGCTCCTTAAAAACAAATGGGGATGTATTTTTTTGCTCTCTATTAGCTCATCTGCAGATATAATGGAGCGTGACTGTGATGTAACTAGTAGGAGCAACACTGAACCAGGTTAGTTCATTGGCCTTACAGTTGAACTGTACTTACTAATCCACTTTTTAAACATTCTGGTTACATTTTCAAATGGCAGCTGGAAATGATGCGCCTTATACATAGGGACTTTCTACCAAACCTTTGTTGCCCTCAAAAGGTCTCCCGTCCTCCTAAGCCTACAGATGATTTGCAATGAGTTGATCGCATTATTGCACTACAGTACATAAAACTAATAGTACATGCAAGTACATTTACAGTATTTACAATACAACAGAAGTGGAACTAATTATTTTGATTTCCAATAAATCAGGTAAACTAAAGACCCATCAGTTGATTTGAAGAGCTGGAGGCCCTTGAGATTACATTCCTGCTCTAGGGTGTTTCCATTATAAAGTGGAGAACATGTGTTCTGTTTCTAATTGTGTGCTGCTCGCATAAATAAAACAAACACGGCTGCTTACTTTAATGTCATTGTGTTTATAACATACTCTCGTGGATCAGTCTCATTTACATGAAAAATGTTGTTATTGTTATTCTTGTTTTGTGTGACGTGGAACTGCAAGTCGTGGCATGTTACTGAACAATTAGCAATAGAGCTTGTTCGTAGTCGCTAACTGCCCCAGCCATATTTCTCTTTTTTTTTTGGATTATTTGTCCCAGGAAGTAGCTGAATACATCTGGCTTTTAAAACTGACCAATTGCACAGAACTATTTCTTTGTCCCTACTAAAACTAAAAAACAGCAGTTCTCAATGGTCTTCCTAAGTAAGTAATGGTCTTAAAGGTCTTCCTCTGAAAGCCATAATATTGAAATGGGGTGCTTATGCTCATTAAGTACAGACGTGGGATCCTTTATCCGGAATCCCATTATCCAATAAGCTCCGGGAAGGCTATCACCCATAGACTTCATTATAATTAAATAACTCCAATTTTTAAAACTGATTTCCCTTTTCTCTGTAATAATAAAACCATACCTTGTACTTGACCCCAACTAAGATACAAATCTTCCTTTTTGGAGACAAAGCAATCCTATTAGGTTTAATTACTATTTAAATGGTTTTTAAGTAGACTTAAGGTATGGAGATGCAAATTACATAAAGGTCCCTTATCTGGAACACCCCAGGTTAGGGTTGCCACCAGACGGATTTTGACCCGGACAGCCCGGTATTTTGAAGGGCTGTCCGGGTCAAAAGTTCCTGCCTGATTTTCCAAATCAGGAAAACCTGGCAGGATTCCCTTGATTGACTCAGCGATTGGCCAATCGCCGATTGCTGTGTCATAGCCCCGCCCCCTGCCCGGTCTCAGCCGAATGGAAAGGTGGCAACCCTACCCCAGGTCCTGAGCATTCTGGATAACAGGTCTAATACCTCTGTGTCTTGTATGATAGATACCATGAAACATGCCCTTTTAAGAGTCTTATAAACTGCATGGATTAAGCAGCAAAGTCTTCCTAATTTCATGTGTTGGCAGTTATGATTTATATGTTATGGAAAGGGTTAATGATGTCCGATAGGACCGGTCAAACACGGTGACAGGGTGTGCTCAGTTTACAAGGCGCTGTATACCAAAGTATTGTTTTATGCAGTTCCTGTGAGATGGTTGGAGATAAGAGCTCGGAAACAAAGGCTGATAATTGATGAAGGGGCCCTTAAACCCTTTCAAGAAGAATTGAGGTCCTTGTTCCGAAGCACATTAACTTTTCTGGTCTCCTTCCTCCTTCCAAGGCATTTTGTCTTGTTGCATGTTACCCTCCCCTCCTGCTGCTCTTTGTAATACATGCAGACCACAAGTGACTCTTTTATGTAGTACACTGGCCGTAATTGTGCCTATGTGGTGTATTAGTAATTGCCAGGCTGAATTCCCATATTGTACCCTTATTGCAGGCATGGAAAAATAGGACACAGAGCAATGCTCATTCACATTCAGCCTAGATAGTGAGCTACTTATAGTAATGTTTCTAAAGACCAAGCCTTTCATGACCAAATGCATTTTTAATTTTAGAATGAATAAATCCTCTCTGTGTCTAGGCCATATAACATTTATATTATTTACATATTTTGTTGTGGCATTAATCAATAACCTAAATATAGATGAATTTTAATACAGAGCAGGCATTTTAATGTATGGCAGTGAAATAAAACATGCACCCTTAATAGGCTTTGGTGGTCAAATTTAATGCCTGTGATAAACTAGCGTAATTCTAAAATGCATGTTCTTGTAATTAAAACATACTTACGTGACATCTAATTTATAATCTGCCACTGAATTACAGTCGTGCCATATAACACGTGTAACCTGTATTCGGGGAATTACAAATTGTTTTCGTAATATTTTCAGGACCCATTTTAAAAGGCTACAGCGAGACAATACGGATCGTCTTAAGGGTTTTACGATGATTTGGATTTGTATATTTTATAACACAGTTATGGGTAATCCAGAAACCCATTATCCAGAAAGCTCCAAATTACGGAAAGGCCATCTCCCATAGACTCAATTTTATCCAAATAATCCACAAGGAACTGTTTTATTATTACAGAGAGAAAGGAAATCATTTTTAAAAATTTCGATTATTTGGATAAAATGGAGTCTATGGGAGATGATCCAAACTAAGATATAATTCCATTATTGGAAGCAAAACCAGCCTATTGGTTTATCTAATGTTTACATGATTTTCTAGTAGATTTAAGGTATAAAGATCCAAATTATGGAAAGATCCCTTATTCGAAAAACCCAGGGTCCCAAGCATTCTGGAGAACAGGTCCCATACCTATGTATATATATGATTACTCAGATTTTTTTAACCACATCTGTTATATTAATATTAATTTGATTTAATATATATATATATATATATATATATATATATATATACACACATATATTTTTTTTTTTTAATTCGATTTTTCCCAAATTTTGCACACAGCTGAGCCACCTTTTATCGCATGTTCAATTAATCTAATTTTTAAATGACACCGTATTTTTAATTTTATCTTGTCATTATTTCATATTAAGGGGGTTATTATTAAAATCTGAATTTATCTCATATTTTATTTAAAAAAATACACAAGCTAATTCTCATGCCTGATTTTATCTTATTTATTAATAAAAACGTGATTTAATTAGAAACCCGAATCCTGAATTACTCAAATTTTTTCGAGTTTTTTCCCCGAAACCCCCCAAAAATTGCATTTTTGGGCTAAACCCAGCACAGACCATAAAGACTTTAAATTGAGATAGGTGCCTTTCCCACAGATTTATACAGAATCTCGACAGGTCTCAGATGGCTGATTTTCGGATTCTGGATTTTTTGTAGCATTGGGGTATAATAAATTTAGAAAAATCGGAGTTTTTTCCTCTAAAAATTTGACTTTTCTAGTGAAAAAAAAACAAATTTTCCGAGATTTTAACATTAGGTATTTAATAAATACCCTCTTTAATGTTTATACTATCTGTCACTGGAATGAAATTGAAAATAGAATTTAAACATTATCCCTGAACCAAGGTTTTCTTGTAAGACTACAATTTTTAAAATTTCCTTTTTTGTTTTCTACAGTCTTTTCTTCTCCTCGTGGACCAAGTGCTTGTGGATACATATATACATATGTAGCACAGTCATTTATTTTGAGTTCACTTTACAGCCTTCCACTATTATTAAGAGAAAATATGGTCTGCTTACTCAAATACAATTTTCTGCCTTTGGCTACCCCCAGACATTTTCTGTGGTTGCCACATGCTGAGACTATGTGAGCATTCATTGTCACACCAGTCTGTAAAGAGAGACTGAGGCTGCCAGTCCCTTTCTGTGATCCTGCTCAGCTGAATCTGGGGATTTAACAGGGTCGGTTTAGCTGAAGACCATGACTGCAAGGCTGATCTCTGTTTAGATGCTGACCTGACTCTACTGTGTGCTTTGTATTAAATAATGAGTATACTGTCTCTTGATAAAAAAAAATCCCTATCAAATGAAAGAAATTGCCAATGCAATGCAAAAAATATACATCATAAATATACCAGAATATTTTGTTTTTCATTGCCAGTTTTGGATCTATTACTGAAACACTCAGGTCTCCATGTGTTACACAGTGGAACATGCAGGGCTGGATTTTTAAAGATGCTTGCGCCCCTAGGTCCCCCACTGCTTGCTTGACAGCCCCCCACTTCTGCTTGCCTGACAGCCTGTGAGCTCCCCACCCCTGAGCTCATACTTCCAACCGCGCGGGATGCTCACAATCCTTGCACAAACCTCAAAACCAACCAATCCCGCCCTTGCTCTGCTCCTTTGCAATCACTTCCCCGTTGGCTCTGCTTCTTTAAATTCTCTTTATGCAGCCAGCAGGTAGCATGCGGCTTGCCTCCCCCCCAATTTTTGCCGCCCTAGGCCAAGGCCTTTGTAGCCTGCCCACAAATTTGGACCTAGGGACATGTTACATAGACAGGCCAACATTTCCATCCATATAAACAGCATAGAGAGCCCTTGTATGCTATGGCACTGTAGCATTTAGTGTAAGTATTGTAGCACTGCAGTAGTATTGTGCAACTATGCATATGCACCTATGTATTATGACTGGGGAACAAAGAGCAGGGTTAGTGGTGTAACTAGAAATTACTGACCCTCATAGAAAGTTGTTTTTCATGCCCCAAACTGTCTAGAGGTTGACTTGTTTTATCAATATTTATTAAAAATGTATATGAATATAATATATATACGGCCGCAGGGTCTGCTTCCTCTTTAGTTATGCCCCTGACCAATGTTTTGCACCACTGACCAAGCATTAGTAAAGTCCGCTTTGACCTCTTGCTTTAGCAAGTTTTTGAACAAACATGTAAGAGAGAACTCACAACAACATGCTTGCATCATCCTTATATTAATGCAGACATTGCATGTTATTTAAAAATGCTGCAGAATTTGGGTCTATGTTGAGGCATCAGTTGCTCATAGGATTGTGTGACAGTTGCAATAAGGTGGCCTTCATCTGCATTGTAGCTAAAAACATGGCAGCCTTGCGCTGATTTTTGCTCTTTGCACATTATCCACCTGGTAAACGAGACCCAAAGTTTTAAGAATTTTATTTGACTTATAGTAACGGATATGATCTCCTTACGACATTAATTCGGAAATGGAAGGATCAATGCCAACATGGGGCACGAGAAAAACATATCCCAAGGTTTTTGATGTGGAAGACAATGGACAAATCTAAAAATTAATTAGGAGAAAAGATTTTCTAATCAAATGAATTCTGGGCCATTATCTGATAAATAAATCTACTATTTTTCTCTTCTACTTTTTTCTGGGATTCAATTTGTTTGTTCTTACCTTTGCATATAAGTAGACTTAACATGCAGTGTGTTTGGCCTCCAATATGCAAAATAGATCAACAGTGATCACATCATTGATATGGATTTTTGGTGCTTTACCCAATGTGGTTCTTTGCTTGAGAATGTCTTGTTTTGATGCTTTGTGGCATCCAATCCGCACATATTGTAGGACATGTAATGGAATGTAGACATTGATTTTGACATAGTTTGATGCTTTAGAACCTGCGCTTTGTCCTACAACTGGTTAATAAGGCTACTACCTGTTTACATTCTATCCTGTGCCTGTTGCAAGGTTGTTTACTAGTCTGATGCAGCATTGGTTTTGTTTTGTGGTCTGCTGTGGTTTACGGGAAGGCCACCTGACTCATATTTGTGTATGACCAGAGCTAAAATTAAAACCCAAACCTTCTCCAGAAGAACAATATCATCTATTGATTTGTAGTAGGTGAAAGGACATTTCAGGATGAGACAATAAAGTGTTCTGGGTCTTTTTTGGGCATATTATAAATAACATGCCTAAAAAAAACATAGCTTGAGAGGTAATGTAACCCTTTAGGTCAGCATTTGATTATTATCATTCTTCATTTGTTTAAATTATGCTGCTAAGGGCCACCCAGAGTGAGCATGAGTTGCAAATGGATTTTTACCCAGTAAAAGTGTACAGTGGTATGCATGGTATTTGCTTTCTTGTGCTCTATCTAGCTTCTCATTTTATTCTAAGGCCATGGGTTAAGCAGCTACCTGCATGCATGCAAGTGAGGGGAGGGGTTTATTCCTGCTCGGTATTGGTATTGCCAAACTACTTTGCTTGCTTGCTAGTTTGGAAATGGAAACTGTTTAACTCTAATCATTTTATTTATTCATTTCTGTTAAAACTGGAGTGTTTCCATATTAAAAGCAAAACCTATGCTAAGCTTCAGTCTATAATGATACGTTCGTTTATTTTTAGTGCGCCATATAAGCATATCAAAATGTGCCTGCACTTTAGTTTTTAGGGAACATTTATCATGCCGATCAAAACTAACGGCACATAAAATATTCCAAGAATGTAAATCATAAGAAATTCTAAACAACAAACAGCTGCCGGAGACCAAAGCAAGAGATGCTAATCTTGTGCAAATAACTGTACTTGTATGGCTGCCTTGCACTCTACATCTTCTTTTTCTTTTTGCAAACAATACACGGATGATATGTTTTATTATTAACCAGTACTTTGCTATTGTATATGTACATACAAATGTTGCAGATAGGGCCCTGCTCAATAGAGCTTACTATCTAAAAGTAGAGGTAGGCGTGAGACAGGGTTGCCAGGTCTAATTTTCTCTTACCAGCCAAAGTCAGCTATAAAACCAGCCCCAAACTAGCCAAGAAGCAGTTCATAGTAGCCCAAAAATATCTCAATATGTGCAGTGAACAAAAAGTCTAAAAAATAAATGAATATATATGAAAATATACCTAAACCTCCTGGGCGCCCAGGAGGTATAGGTGCCCCATACGGCCCTAATACACATACAATTTCAATAAATATTGGTAAATAGGTCAACCGCTAGACATTTTGGTGGCCAGCAGATTTTTGCCCCAAAATTGTCTGAAATTGAGAAAAGTCACTGCAAAATGCAGGAAACTTGAGAGGGACAAGAGACTGGGGAACAGAGCCAAAAATCTGGTAACTCTCGGGTTCTACACCAGTTAGTCCAATTGCCTGCTGGGTATTGTAGTCTTACGTTAAGCCTGGCAGTTGGCAAATTGTTAATCAAAAGCGACACTACCCAACATGCATTGGGAAGCGCAGACTTGGCACAGAAAAAACTTTGGCTTGTTTCCAAGGTACAAACCAGCCAAAGGACCAAAAATTAGCCCAAATCTGTACCTTGGCTAGTTTGTACTTTCAAAACCCACCTAGGCTGTAAATTAGTAGCCCAATTTGGCTGGAAATCCACCAACCTGGCAGTCCTGGGGTGAGTCACATGGTGGGCAAGATCAGCAGAAGTGAGAGGTGTTGCACATCACAGTGTTTAGGTGTTTAGTTAGAGGAAGGAGGCACCTATTGAAATGGACCATTCTGCATTCTATCTATCTATCTGCATCCCATCTGTCTGTACTGTATGTTTCAAGGCAGGATCTTCTCACTGTGTTGTGCCAGTGGTTTATTATTATTATTATTATTATTATATTATTATTAAACATAGGGACAATGTGGATTCTTATACGGAATCTTATGAAAATTGAAATGCTATGGTTTTAATAATCGTTAATGATATTAATATGAGAGATATTGGATTGTATATTTTGCATTGAATTGTTTTGTTAGTTTGCTGCATGGGAACTTCAGTAACCTAGTAACTGAATGACTCCAATCCTTCCATGCCCTCACTTTTAGATGCGTTTCTGTTACCTCACATAGATAATACAGTATGAGAGTAAATTTTATTTTGGGAACATTCCTTCCCTTCCTTTATTGCTGCTGATTCTTTCGCCATGGAGAGCAACAACAACAGCACCATCTGTTTATGAACAGTAGAGGTACTGCTTCCTTTGTTCTCTGTAGAGAATGTGTCCTACTGTATATATAGTGACCTACAATCATGCTTGGTGCATAGAGCTGCTTCTGAATTATTCTTCTTTGGAATTAAAAAAATGACAAGGGCTCCTTACAAATATAGTCGATCCTATGCTAATTGAAAGCATTATCATATCATTATATAACGTTAGCAAATGTCCTAGTTTTTCTCTTTCTATAAATATATATTTAGGAAGAAAAGTTTTACATTTGGTCAAACCCTTTGTTGTTCAAACTGTTCCAAGTACATATACCAAGTATATATACTGAACATACAGGTATAGGACCTGTTATCCAGAATGCTCGGGACCTGGAGTTTCCAGATAAGGGGTCTTTCTGTAATTTGGATTTCCATACTTTAAGGCTACAATAAAAAACATTTAAACGTTAAATTAATAAGATTGCTTTGCCTCCAATAAGGATCAATGATATGTTAGTAGGTATCAAGTACAAGGTACTGTTTTATTATTACAGAGTAAAAGGAAATCATTTTTAAAAACATGAATTATTTGTTTAAAAAGGAGTCTATGGGAGATGGCTTTCCTGTAATTCAGAGCTTTCTAGATCCCATATCTGTATTATCATGTACCAAAGGTGTACATTTAATATAGAATGTGGCTTATCTTAATTGAAGCTCCAATCCAATGTGCCCTAAATCTCGGTCAACATACAGTATATGGTTGTGTTGAGTTTACAGTAAGTCACAATGTCCCTGTATTTCAAGGGAGAAGCCAAACACATTACACAGTACAGATATGGGATCCATTATACAGAAAGCACCGAATTACAGAAAGGCCATCTCGCATAGACTGCATTTCATCCAAATATTCCACATTTTTTAAAATTACTTTCTTTTAGGGTAGGACTCCACGAGCGATTTTGTCATGATCCAACGTGCTGCGACAAAACGCATGCGACAAAAATAAGGTAAGTAATAGAATTCTCGCATGGTGTTGATCCGACGCGACACGACTGTCGGATGCAGACGCAGCGTCAAGTCGCATGCGTTTTGTCACAGCGCGTCTGGTCGCGACAAAATCGATCGTGGAGTCCTACCCTTACTCTGTAAAAGTAAAACAGTAGCTTGGACTTGATCCCAACTAAGATATAATTAATCCTTATTGGAAGCAAAACCAGCCTGTTGGGTTTATTTAAGGTTTAAATGATTTTCTAGTAGATTTAAGGTATGAAGATCCAAAAAATGGAGAGATGTGGTATCCGGAAAAAATCAGGTCCCATCCATTCTGGATAACAGGTCCCATACCTGAATTACGAAAAGAAAACTATATTCCATTGGTAACTCTCTTATCTTCGTTACCATTCTACATTCACTCCATTAAAGCATATTTTTATCATGGGTATGTATCATCACTAATGGCATTTTAGGATTTAAGATTAAGGGGGTTATTTATAAATCCGAATGCCAGAAACTCAATTGTTTCAACTATTAAATACGAATTTTAAGTGAAATTAATAAATTAATTAATACCCCGAGGATAGAGAAAAATAGTCAGGAAATCCAGCATCTTAGGTCTGCCGATGTATATACAGTAAGTCAGTGGGAGAAGTCCCGAAGATATGCTGATCTGCGAAGATTTTGTGGTTTTGGCGCAGAAAATCTGAAAAATTAGTATGATTCTAATTTTCGTACGATTTTCCAGATTTTTTGGGGGAAAATGTATTGATAAATAAGGAGAAAAACCCCATGCGGATTTGGTCAGAGTATATTTCAGAAAATATTGAGATAAAGTTGGATTTTGATAAATAACCCCCTAAGTATTGATAGATAATTTTATATGTATAAATTGATATGTCACTGTGGAGGATTCATTATGTAACCTGCCCTCCCAGTCACTTGTCTGGTTTCATATGTATCCAATAATTTTCATATAAGTGGCATTTATTGATGATTGTTTATTTTGCTGTACTCAATCCAGAGATTGTTTGGAAGGTGCGTATTATTTAAATACAGGCATTGCCGTATTACAGGAAAGGAAAACTGCTGCTGTTTTCCTTTGTATGTTTGGCTCTGCAATGAAGCCAACTTTCATTGCCTAAATAACTTCACATAATGTATAAAGGCAGAAAAGCATCTAATTACTATCATTAGGCTCAGGTTATATCTCCAAACCATGCAGATTTTTTTCTTTTGTGGCTAGTTAAGAAGTCAGCGTTCAGATTTGTTTTAAGACTCTTTAAGGAATAAAGGCTAAGTAGACATCTATAGCGAAATAGTGTAATTAGAATGGATTTCCTTGACTTAATAATACTCTCCAGAGTGGATAGTCAAAGAAAGGGTCGTGACGCCTGGTATTAGCCATGGGGATATAATGGTAATGTGTAACAAGAAGAGTTAAGCCGTGGAGTCATGTGTGGAAAATCAGGTTTTAGAATTGCACTGTTTATTTTACCTGTAACCTTCTTTAATATTTGCTTGTCTGACATAGAAATTAAATGTGATTTATGCTGCATTCCAATATTTGATTAGTGTGATCTGTCCTGTTTAGAGATGTCGCGAACTGTTCGCCGGCGAACTTGTTCGCGCGAACATCGGGTGTTCGCGCTCGCCGGAAGTTCGCGAACGTCGCGCGACGTTCGCCATTTTGGGTTCGCCATTGTTGGCGCTTTTTTTTTGCCCTCTCACCCCAGACCAGCAGGTACATGGCAGCCAATCAGGAAGCTCTCCCCTGGACCACTCCCCTTCCCTATAAAAACCGAAGCCCTGCAGCGTTTTTTCACTCTGCCTGTGTGTGCTGAAGAGATAGTGTAGGGAGAGAGCTGCTGCCTGTTAGTGATTTCAGGGACAGTTGAAAGTTTGCTGGCTAGTAATCGTTTTGATACTGCTCTGTTATTGGAGGGACAGAAGTCTGCAGGGGTTTGAGGGACATTTAAGCTTAGGTAGCTTTGCTGGCTAGTAATCTACCTTCTACTGCAGTGCTCTGTATGTAGCTGCAGTGGGCAGCTGTCCTGCTTCTGATCTCATCTGCTGACTGCTGCAATAACAGTAGTCCTTGTAAGGACTGCTTTTATTTATTTTTTTGTTGTTTTACTACTACTACTACTACTACTACTATAAGAGCCCAGTGCTATTAGTCTAGCAGTGTTGGGGAGTGGGACTGGTGTGCTAATCTGCTGCTCCTAGTAGTTCAGCAGCACCAACTTTAATTTTTTTTTTTTAATATTCATTTTTTTTTTATTTTACTTTTTTTTATTTTACTACCGCTGTAGTAGTGTATAAGTTGACCTTTTAGGCATTATTTGCCCTGTAGGCATTATTTGCACAGTGTTTTCTTCAACCCGCCATCTAGCTGTGTGACCTTGTTCACATTCTGTCTAAATATCCATAATATTACCGTCTCCAGAAAAAACACCGGAGTCACTTTTTTCAAGCAGCATTCATATATTTTACGTAATCCGTATCCACCGCTGTAGTAGTGTATACGTTGGCCTTGTAGGCATTATTTGCACACTGTTTTCTTCAACCCGCCATCGAGCTGTGTGACCTTGTTCCCATTCTGTCTAAATATCCATAATATTACCGTCTCCAGAAAAAACACCGGAGTCACTTTTTTCAAGCAGCATTCATATATTTTACGTAATCCGTATCCACCGCTGTAGTAGTGTATACGTTGACCTTGTAGGCATTGTTTGCCCAGTTTTTTTGGCCGCAGCCACTGAAGCACAGAGGCCAGAAAAAATATGCCATATAAATGCTGAAAATAGTCATTTTTTGCCATACGTTGACTCAACGTATATGGCAAAAAATTACTATTTTCAGCATTTATATGGCATATTTTTTCTGGCAACTGTGCTTCAGTGGCTGCGACCAAAAAAACTGGGCAAACAATGCCTACAAGGTCAACGTATGGCAAAAAATGACTATTTTCAGCATTTATATGGCATATTTTTTCTGGCAACTGTGCTTCAGTGGCTGCAACCAAAAAAACTGGGCAAACAATGTCTACAAGGTCAACGTATGGCGAAAAATTACTATTTTCAGCATTTATATGGCATATTTTTTCTGGCAACTGTGCTTCAGTGGCTGCGTCCAAAAAAACTGGGCAAACAATGCCTACAAGGTCAACGTATGGCAGTTGTTTAAAGAGAACAGTAGATTACTAGCCAGCAAAGCTACCTAAGATAAAATGTCCCTCAAATCCCTGCAGACTTCTGTCCCTCCAATACAGAGCAGTATCAAGCAGATTACTAGCCAGCAAACTTACTATCATCTGTCCCTGAAATCACTAACAGCTCTCCCCCTACACTATCTCTTCCAAGCACACACAGGCAGATTTTTCAGATACATTTTTGCCCTTGATCCCCCTCTGGCATGCCACTGTCCAGGTCGTTGCACCCTTTAAACAACTTTAAAATCATTTTTCTGGCCAGAAATGTCTTTTCTAGATGTTAAAGTTCGCCTTCCCATTGAAGTCTATGGGGTTCGCGAACCGTTCGCGAACCGCTCGCGTTTTTGCGCAAGTTCGCGAATATGTTCGCGAACTTTTTTTCCGACGTTCGCTACATCCCTAGTCCTGTTGAGTTCTGGGGGAAGTGAGTCCATGATGCTTGTGCTTCAATATCCCTGGGACTCATGCCTCACATCGAAGTTGCATAGCAATTCAGCAGTTTGGTGGAAAAGATAGATTGGGATATACATTGGCCTCTTAAGTGATTTCTAAGAGGCTTATACACCTAATAGTTGCTATTGTTTAATTTATGCATGGTCACTGTACTGTGCAGGTTCTATTAAGTACAAATTGCTGTAATGAAGTTCTCATTGTGGTCGGGAACTCCACCGAGAAGTCCAAAAACCCTAGGACTAAGCTATTTACTTTTTATGAATTAAATTCTTTGATATTTAGCCCATGGGTAGGGCCCCCTAATGAGGGTTCTGGTCTCTAATTTGATTGATTAAAAAGAAGAAGACAATCTGTCTAAGAATCTCTACAGACAAGTGTAATGGTGGCCTTAGAAGCAAAGATCCGCTCGTTTGGCAACATCGCCAAACGAGCGGATCTTTCCCCGATATGCCATTAATGAGCATGCCTATATCGGGGGTAATCTGACTGTTCGGCCATATGGCCGAACGATCCGATTACGATGTGCCATGGGCCCCGACGGGATCAGTCGGGTCAAAATCGAACCTGACCGATTGACCAAACGACCGATCTCCGCCGGACGAAAGATGTCGGCACACGCCACACACGATATGAAAATTGTACGAATCCTCGATTCGTACGATAGGATCTGTGTGTCTATGGCCACCTTAAGGGTTCATGAGTAGATCCGATATTGGATGAATCCATACTTCCACACCATGATTTGATTGACAGGCCTGGGTGCCAACAAGTTCAGTGAATGTTGTTTAGTCGCGTATTTCTGTGCCAAGCTTGAAAATGGTCCAATATTAGCTCCAAGCAAATATTTACCTGTTAAGGGATGGATAATATAGAATAATGTTCTGCAGATCTCTAAGAGAGTACCATTAGGCAAAGCAGAAGGCAAAGGATTCTAACTTCTACACATTAACCCCATGCATCGGATATTCCAGTAGTGTTTGTTCTCTGCCCACCCTGTAGCTGAATGCAGAATAAAAAGTAAGCTTCAAATATATGCTGGAAATGACATTTACTCATTGCTGTGACATTTCTATGGCCTTAGCGGGACCACCTCCATCCGCTCACCTTTCTACAAGAGAATTTGCTCACTGAACACTCTGAATCTACTCAGTGTTCATAATTGTGACGCACACTGTGCAACCCTTGGGTAGTCAGTACATTAAAAGGGATTTGATTGACCGACTGATTGACTGAAAAAAGGTTTAAACTGTAAACAAGGCATTTGGTGAATTGCTTCATTTCCATATGAATTGACTTCCACCAGATTGTCTC
Organism: Xenopus laevis; assembly: GCF_017654675.1. Taxonomy (NCBI): domain Eukaryota; kingdom Metazoa; phylum Chordata; class Amphibia; order Anura; family Pipidae; genus Xenopus; species Xenopus laevis. The sequence goes on from NC_054371.1 coordinate 195,134,118, forward strand.
CTAATTTCCACACTGTTATGCATTTACCTCTGTGAGTCTGACTTTTAGAAATATGAGCAGTCTTTATATTTTATATAATACTTAAGAATAAACCTATTAACAAGCGGGGCTCTTGCTACAGTCAGCTTTGTTTTACGCTGCACTGATTCCAGATACTACCATTAACGGCAATAGTTTTCATTCTTCTTATTAGTATTTGCATTTTGGGGCTTTGCTGAACAGTATACAAAGTAATTATTAATGCATTCAATTGAATTGCACTTAAATAATGAATATTATATAAATTATATATTAAGTGGTAGAGGGAACTGCTGTGATGCCTTGCCAAAATATGTAGGAAACCTACTCTGTACTCCTTACTCACATCTGCACTACATAAAATGCATTCATTCCTTGTATTATTATTATTATTATTATTATTATTATTATTATTATTATAGCTTCTTCGTCATTCTCCAACAGTGTCTGCAACACTGTGAAATTGGCTGGTATATTAGTGATTGGCTGATTTATATATGACAGCAATTTGTCATGTATCCTTTTGCAGGTAGAGAGTGTTCCATCAGGCAGGCAAATGCTGGGCACTTTTAAAGCATTACTCATTTCAGTATGGAATTCCTGACACCTGCATAAGTTATCCACCTCCCTAAAGTAGACTCATAAGTTCCATAAAGAGGTGGGCACAGAGATGTAAGGCACATTGTTGTCAAGTCCTCCTTGAGGGATTTTGGGAGATGTGGTTCAATTTAGCTGGCAAGCAGTGTGTTTAGCAACATTGACATAGAGAGAATAAAGAGAATACCGTAAAGGAGAACGAAAGCTTAACTAGAGAAGTAGGGCAGAAATGTTGTACACTATGGGGCAAATTTACTTATGGTCGAATATCGAGGGTTAATTAACCCTCGATATTCGACTGTCGAAGTTAAATCCTTCGACTTCGAATATCGAAGTCGAAGGATTTATCGCAATTCGTTTGATCGAACGAAAAATCGTTGGATCGAACTATTAAATCCTCCGAATTTAATCCATTGATCGAACGATTTTTCTTTGACAAAAAAAAAACAGCAAAGCCTATGGGGGCCTTACTTCGAATCGTTCGATTCAAGTCGTAGTCGAAGGTCGAAGTAGCCCATTCAATGGTCGAAGTAGCCAAAAAAAACATTCAAAATTCGAAGTTTTTTTTATTCTATTCCTTCACTTGAGCTAAGTAAATGGGCCCCTATGTTTTGGGTAATAGCCCAAGCCCTTTAGCTTCTGTGTCTCCAAAGATGCCCCAGTAGCTCCCCATCTTCTTTTCTGCTGATTCACTGCACATGCTCTGTGCTGCTGTCACTTACTGAGCTTAGGGATCCACTCAATATACTGATTAAATATCATATTAATATCAGAATGTAAGGTTGATTAGTAAATAATTCACATTATTGGTGCATGGCTCAGAAACCAGTGCACTTAGCATCAATTTATATGATAGCAAATATTATATATCAATTTATATGATAGGCTCACTTTCTGCTTGATGATTTGCGACAATCCCTAAGCTTAGCTTTTCAACTGCTGCTCAGAGACCACTGAGCATGTGAGTGTCAGAAAAAACTTTTCTCCAAATTCAGTTCCAGTTTTTTTCCCAGAGAATTCAAAAGATGTGATAAACAGTGGGATAACTTTTTCTGGATTAAATTGCATCTCAAATTGAATCTCGTCCATGACTTTTCACGTGATAAACCTTTTTCTCACTGAATTGAATCTAGCCCAATGACTGAAGATCATTAGTCAGGGGTGATTTTAAACCCTGAACTTACTGTCTATTACGAACACTGTATATCGTAAAATAGGCTGGATTACCCATCTCGGACATTTGGAGTCCTAATGATTTTTGAGTGTCTTTGGTTAGCAGAGCAATTGGGAAGTTATTACCTCCAGTACTGGGTATGGGCTGTTTATCCTTAACCTTGGAGAGAAAGGCGAGTTTGCTTCCCAGTGTTGGTTTCCATTCCTGGAAATTATTTTCTTCCTGTATTGTTTCATGTGCTTATGAGCTATTTGTGGAGGAATTTTCTTCCTCTATAATCATATTTGAAATTCTTCACGTGTTTATATTAAATACTTTATTCTGCTCAGTCATAACTAACTCTGTTCACCTACAGTGTCACAATACCTACCATCAAACAGTAAGCATGGCTGGTAAATCACAACTATTAAAATGAGTTGCTGATTGTTTACCATGATCAAATGCTTTAGTGCAATTTGTGCTAATAAATGAGACCTAGTGCCTGTCCGCTGATTTTCTGTCTTGTTTTCTGGCTTTTCAGGGTATTAAATATACAGGTATGGGATACGTTATCCGAATTATGGGAAAGTAGTTTCCCATGGACCCCATTTTAATCAAATAATTCAAAATTTAAAAAACGTATTTCTCTGTAATAATAAAACAGTGCTTGATACCAACTAAGCTATAATTAAACGTTATCTAAGTCAAATAACTCCTACCTAGTTTATTTAATGTTTAAATAATTTTTTAGTAGACAAAGTATGGAGATGAAAATTATGGTAAGACCCCTTTATCTGGAAAACCCCAGGTCACAAGCGTTCTGTATTACAAAAAAATAGTATATTTTGCATTTTCCTGCATCTGCCATTTTCATCATGCTTTTTGACTGCACCAACAGGCTCATGTACAAACACAAGTGCTAAGTGCACAATATAAAAATGATTGCAAAATTGCATTTTTTTTTTTTACCCGCAATTCATCATTTTCTCCACAATTCCATTAGTAGCAGGAGCCTACTATGTGTCACAACTGTACAAGATTGTATAAATGCTTAGGATAATTAGATTTTGTGTTGGTAAATCCCATGTAAGTTAACTTGATGTTTTTGTAAATGTGAGTGCAAATATTGTCACCTCCAGTTAGCGTGTTCTCAGTAATGTGCAAGTCTGTTGAGCCGTGAAAGTAGCACCTTCTAAAGGCAGGTGCAAATTCCATGCTTCTCTTGTGTTGGTGCACGGTGAACTTTATGCCTTGCCCAAAATTCATCAAACTGGGTGTGCATTGCTTGAGATACTGGGAGATGTAGTTCTGCAAGCTTTGTGGTGTCAGGGACTTGCTGTAGGCTTCAATAGATGAAAGTATTAGTAACAAAATGGTCTGCTTTGGTCCATGTTACCTGTAGAACCCAATAAGCACTTAGCTTTTACTGCTCTTCAGCTATAAGAATAAAGTAAGTAATCATCTGACTGGTTGCTCAGGGTTACAAGATGGAGCAAATGTTTTGTTACTAAATAACCCACCCACCCTTTCTCCTCTCTTTGCTGAACAATCTGGCAAAGGTAATTATACCACAGCTCCACGAGCCAAACCATAAAAAGCTGTTAGAACCTAACAGTAGAGACAGAAAAGAGGTGTTACTTTAATCCTTAAACAGAAGAAGAAGGGAAAACATTGATGCTGACAACAAAATGAACATAGGACTGCACAATTTTAGCAGTGAAATCTGGTGATTTGGCTTATTCCAAAATATTATAATATAGAACTAATGCACTGAGCTCATTAACAGTTATCACCCTATAACCAAATAGCATTGTTATTAAAAAAAAAAAAAAAAACATATTGTTTGACGGAGTTACAAAGAAAAGACCAGGCTGCGAGAAGTCATGCAGATTAAGGGCTCTGGTCTGGCTAGACACAGAAGAAACAGCCATCTATGGCCATGTTGCAGAACAAGCTCATCTGATTGGCTGTTGTCATTTGGCCTTTGCCGAGTTAGACAACAGGTGCAGACTTGCTGACAGGTGGGGATATCTAGAATACATAAAATTGCTGATGGCTAGTGATGTAGCCTCGTGTCAGATTGTATACTGCTGAGCTCTGACAGAACACATTGCCAGCTTGCATACTTTGAGATCATTTGATTCTCTCAATCACTCTCGAGCACTACTGGCCCCAAATCAAATCCCCAGTGCATACAGTCAGGTCCAAGCAGCACCCATCCATGGTATTCGCTACATCTTCAGTCAAAGATGCAGAAACGTGATCCTTTCAATTGGAAGACTGTGTCAGAATGCTGAGACGATACAGATATTTAACAGTTACTTCAGATCCTGCCTGAATAAAGCAAATCGATTTAAACCTCATTTCCAGAACATGTATGTCTAGTAACTATTTTCAAAAACCTGCCTTTATATTGCCTTGTTTTGTTTCCTTTTTAATATAGTTTAAAAATGAAGGCCAACATCGATATGGCAGAATTATTGAACAGTTACCTTTCTAGGAAATATGCTCATGTAAAACTGTGCATACCTATTATGGCAAACTGAATATTCCTCTTAGTTATTTCTATAGGAAACTGGATTCTGTTCCTAGTCATTTGGACACTCTATCTAGTTACTTCCATGGGAAACTGAGCATTGCATTTCCATGAGCAATTGGATACTGTTTCTAGTCCTTTCCATGGGGAACTGGACACTGTATCTAGTTATTTCCAGGGGAAACTGGATATTGTACTTAGTTATTTCCATGGGAAACTGCATACTGTTTCTAGTCATTTCCATGGAAAAATGGACATTGTACTTCATTATTTCCATGGAAAGCTAGACATTGTACCTAGTTATTTCCATGGGAAACTGGACATTATACTTAGTTATTTCTGTAGGAAACTGGACACTGTACCTAGTTATTTTCATTGAAAACTAGACATTGTACCTAGTTATTTCCATGGGAAACTGGACATTGTAGTTGGCTATTTCCATTGTAAACTGGACACTGTTCCTAGTTTTTTCCATGGGAAACTGGACATTGTAGTTGACTATTTCCATTGTAAACTGGACATTATAGTTAGCTATTTCCATTGTAAACTAGACACTGTACCTAGTTATATCCATGGGAAACTGGACATTATACTTAGTTATTTCTGTAGGAAACTGGACACTGTACCTAGTTATTTTCATTGAAAACTAGACATTGTACCTAGTTATTTCCATGGGAAACTGGACATTGTAGTTGGCTATTTCCATTGTAAACTGGACACTGTTCCTAGTTTTTTCCATGGGAAACTGGACATTGTAGTTGACTATTTCCATTGTAAACTGGACATTATAGTTAGCTATTTCCATTGTAAACTAGACACTGTACCTATTTATTTCCATGGGAAACTGGACATTGTACCTAGTTATTTCCAAGGGAAACTGAACATTGTAGTTGGCTATTTCTATTGTAAACTGGACATTGTAGTTAACTATTTCCATTGTAAACTGGACACTGTACCTAGTTATTTCCATGGGAAACTGGACATTGTACCTAGTTATTTACATGGGAAACTTGACACTGAACCTAGTTATTTCCAGGGGAAACTGGATATTGTACTTAGTTACTTCCATGGTAAACTGGACATTATAGCTAGTTATTTCTGATGGTTGTACATGACATTGACTTCATACCTAATTATTTTCATTGGAGCAAGGTATTTGTAAAATGAATCTGGATAGTATAGTTATATTTTATTATTGATACTTTGAAAGTTCAGGCTAAATTATATCTTTTTTGAAAAAAGTAGTTAGTAGTTAAAAGAAAAGCACCCTTCAGCAGAAGTTAAATGTTCCATGAAACGTGTGAAATGTTTTAAATTGTTAATTAATGTGTATCTATTGTCAGCCACAACTGACAAAGATATGATGGGCCGTATTTATAAAGCAGAAATATTGTTCAAAGTCTGCAAATTGCTCAGATTGGCAGTTTACAGAACATGTATAAAGATAGTTATTGTTTTTCATTTCATTACATTTCTGGTGCATTTCTACATGGTCAATCTTGAGTTATTTCCCATGTTTATAATACACTTTGACACCCTTTCTTGGTAAAACTTGTTCTTTATCTGAGACTTGTTGAAATTCATTTAATTTGTATAGGAGGATAGGGGACTTATTTTTTGCCAAAATAAGAAACAAGACCATTTCAGCCCATTAATAATTTTGTTTAAGTGGCAGAAATATTGTTAATGATATTTCAGTAATATTTTACTAATTCGATTACTGTACATTTCCAGTTTGACATCTCTAGCTATTTCATTTCCCGAAACTTTGATGGGAACATTTTGTAGCTTTATTGACAATTCCTACTGTGAAGAAGAAAATCACTGAAGTGTGTTAAAGTAGTAACTGCTTCTCATTCCGCAACACTGTACAATAGAAAAAGTGTTTTCCTTCTATTTCAAATGGTGTATGGCAGTATGTTATGATTTTTATTCTCTGATACAGACAGCACAGGATAAGTGCGTGTTTGTTCAAAATGATCTCCTTTATAACAACCAGGTTCACGTGGGGCTGAAATTCTGAAAATCTAGTATTACTTTCTTTGCCTCTACTGCACAAGGTGGCATGTTTTTTTTTTTTGTTGTTGAGACGTGTTGCATATGGAATTTCCTTTGTTAAAATATTGGAACAGGCATATAATGGTGCTTATTTTAAGCAGGGATGCACCAAATCTGCCTGGCCGAACCAAATCCGAATTCTAATATGTAAATTAGGGGCGGGTAGGGAAATCATGGGACTTTTCGTCACAAAAGAAGAATTTTTTCCACTTTTTCCTTTCCTGTCCCTTCAGATTTCATACGGTATTCGGGCAAATCTTTCACCAAGAATTCAGAGATTCGCCCGAATCCCAAATAGTGGATTCGGTGCATCCCTAGTTTTAAGTACAAGTATTGGATCCCTTATCTGGTAAACTGTTATCCAGAAAACTCCAAATTCCAGGTAGGGTACCAGTTATGCACCTATGATGCAGTGGTGCATCATTTTATATCTTCTTTTTGAGCACCCTGTGCATTTGTTTATAGGGCTTTATTTTTTAAAAGACAGACTGCAGTTTTTTGGGGTGTAACTACAGAGGAAGCAGACCCTGTGCCTGCAGGGGGGCCTAGGAGGTATAAGGGGCCCTATGAGTCCCTAATTAATGAGCAATCAACATATACTGGCAAACAGGTCAATATCTGGATATGTTGGGGGCCCTAAAATGAATTTGCTGTGGGGCCTAGTAACATCTAGTTACGCCACTGTTGGGGTGGATAATCTTTTCCTTAATGAGGCATCCTCAGGTTGAGGACAGAACACATACCAGTGACCGCCCAGGGTCCTGCACCCAATGGGGCCATCATAAAAAGATGGAGACATAACACTTTATATCCACGTTACCCAGCTAATATCCTTTATAATATTGTTATACTTGTTATTGATTCTGGCCCAATCACAAATAAAGTTGGTCATCTAGATGTTGATTAAACACATCTAGCATCCAGATCAAGGGCTGTTAGGAATGTTTAAAGCTGTAGTTCAACAATATCTGGAGGGCTACAGCACATGTCATGTCTAGGTTTGGCTTAATAATACAAATTAGCTTAGTACCTTGCTTCATATAATCATCTTCCTGTAATTACTACCGGCTGATTGGTTGCTGCTAGTTACTAGACCTGGAGCAGTGATTGCATCTGTCCCTACTTTAACCTCCTGTGCTTACAAGAATATAATATTTCTGTATTGTACATGTGGTCTTTGCCGAAGTGACTCAGTAATTTCTTGTATTTAGGGCACTGCCAGCTGGAGTGGTGTGAATAACCAAGGCTTATTTTTATCTATATTTAGAATAGAAAAATATGTATTTCTCAATCTATCTAGAATGCTGGGGACTTTCTACTTGTGTTCCTGTAGTTGCTTGTTTCTACAGTTTCTACTGATCTAAATTGTGACTCAATTAGTGAGGTCGGGTCAGTCAACTCCCTCTGTGACACAGAATGACAAAGCCCCAAATTAGCAAGTTGTGAAAGGACCTCATTCTTTTAAAGAGAGACACATAGTTGGGGGTATGGTTAATTAAGAAGTTCCAAATATGAATACGTTCTTAATAATGCAGTCAAAACATTAACCAGTAACATTTGCAATTACAATGTGATAAGGTTTACTTATAGCCTCACTACAGCAGACCCGAAATCAACATTTCCAAATTAAAAGAGGCACATTAAAGGGGTTGTTAACTTTAAGTATGATGTAGGAAGTGTAGGGAGCAATCTGGTTGCTAGGGTCCAAATTACGTTAGCAACCATGCACTGATTTGAATAAGAGACTGGATTATGAATAGGAGAGGACCTGAATAGAAGGATGAGTAATAAAGTAGCAATAACAATAATCTTGTAGTTTTACAAAGCATTAGTTTTTTAGTTGTGGTCAGGGTACCCATTTGGAAGCTGTAAAGAGTCAGAAAAAAGGTAAATAATTTAAAAAGAAACAATAAAAAATAAATAATGAAGACCATTTTTAAAGTTGACTAGAACTGGCCATTCTATAAAATACTAAAAGTTAATTAAAGGTGAACCACCCCTTAAAGACTATGGGAAGCGGCAGCGGATGCCCAAGATGTAACTCACAGACCCTGGCTAGTCACATTCAGTCTGTCTGCTCTCCAGGAGTGAGAGGTTAAAATCTGTTGTGATCCAATGAGATTCTTTTGTGAAGAAGCAGGCAAGTCATGACTCCCGTTACAGTGTTTGTTAAGGTCCCAATAGACGCGATGATTCTTCTTTGGTGAACGACCGGTTTCAGCACAGACCAATCTGTCGCATTATCGTGTGGTTAGTGGGATTCAAACGATCGCACATCTTATGATTTTTCAGCCGACATCTGTCAGAGAATTGATCGGGCAGGTTTAAAAATCTTTCTTGGTCCCAGTATAATCTATTTATGTTTGCAGGGTCAAGCAGGCAGCTACCCTTCAGTTTTTCTGGCAATATCGCCTGAAATGGTCTTTTTAGTTGATGGACATATCATACATTTAAACGATCATTTCGAGATAATCGTGGTCTCACTATAACGATTGGATCTTTTAAAAATCTTTACATCTATGGCCAGCAGTGCAGAAAAGGACAATTGCAAATAACATTAAAAAGAATCATTGAGAGCTTTTAATGAATGTAGATGTGAAGATTTCATAGGATTATACTTTCGTTCATTTGGGAAATAAAAATTTTGGGTTTACGTCCCCTTTAATAGTTTGTGTTCTGTCTTGTTGCAGTGGAACTGCTGGGCACAGACCTGATCTGGTCAATATGGTGACACTGTGAACCAAGTCTTTCAGTAACTGGTGTCATAGTTGCATTATGGGGTGGGGACCCTAGCTCCTTTCATGAACATTATCACAGGCCTATAGAATTCTATAACAGATCTTCCAGCTCATCAAGCTGGAATCTGTTTCATGGCCCATAGATTGCAACCGAAAATATCAGGTTGTATTGTGCCCACACACACAGAGTGACGGGAAAGCAGCCTACAATGTCAGCAGGGGGTGGTCGGCTTCATGCTATATATATAACTTGCCAGCATTGGAAGCCCTTGTTAAATAGGAGTTGTTTGCATCTTAGCTGTATGGAAACATACCCTATTAATAAACAGTGATAATCTTCCAGTTATTTCCCTTTAGGAGATCGTAAAGCAAGATGCCAATGTTCACTCCTCTAACCACAAGGCTTATAAATAATACGGATAGGAATTTTGTTTACAGGCCCAGGAATATGGCAGCTCCCATTCATCTCAGGAAACATGGTTAGAAGTGATCTGGACATAGATATCATTGATTGGATGATAATGATTAGGTAAGGGGCGGGCACTTCATCTGCTGCAGAACCTCAACTTCCAGCAGAACCTTCACCACAGCATTAAATGATATTTGTCTCTGCTCATATTAGTTCAGTTTTATGCCATTGCTAGACATGTCAGCTGTCAGTGGGATCGGGGAGATGTAGTTTAACAGCTTGTGGATATAGTTAGCTATTTGTGTATGGTAACTGAGGAGAACTAGTAGCCTAGCCTGGTTCTGAAGCAGAAACAAGCCATTGAATGGATACTAGCCTCTATAAGGGCGGAGGCCCACTTGTGGGTCACCACTTCCTTTTGCACAAACCAGTTATTTTTTTTAAGCGCAACACAAGATGTTATTACAGATCCTTAATAGAGTGTTCCTTGTACTGAACTTACCAGTTTGTTTTGTCGAAGGGAAACTGCAACCTGCTCTGATGTTGTCAGCATTGAAAATGAAATATATCCTTACATATAAACCTTTATGTACTGTACTTGCCACTATGCTCGCTGTTTTTTATATATAGGGGAACTCATTTCGAGTGCGCATACCTTTTCCTGATCATGAAGTACTTATGGGCTACAGTTTCCTGTAGCCATGACTTTCTCTAGAAACATAGCAATGCCGAAACCTTATGGAACTGACCCATCACTTCTTTTTGCACCCAGTGACAGTCTCTCTCCATTGATGTCAGATAACATAGTTGGAAAGTTGCCCGGGTTGCCATTTACAGGGCTTTACTGGTTGTCCACAATTGAAAATAATCAGAGAACGTTAAACACTGGGACTAATTTCCTAATATTCATGTGTGACATTAGCACAAGTTAATGTCTATTTAACAGAATTATCATTTTGTGCCTTATATAGCATACCTCCGAACTGTCCCGATTTCCGCAGCACAGTCCCAATTTTGAAATGTCCTGACTTTCTCTTTGATCTCCTGCACTGAGCAGCCAGAAAAAGATACAAAATTTCTAACTCAATTGGCTTTTGGCAGAGAGCCCAGAATAGATACTTTATTAACAATTCAAGATAAGCAGGTCTCTTGGGGAAACTGTGATTTGCAGGTTAAAGGAGAAATAAACCCTTTACCAAAAAAGCCCTACCCCCCACCCAACGTAGACCCCCCTCACTCCTCCCCCCAGCCTAGCTGCCCCCCGGGGAAATGCCCTAACTTTTTACTTACCCCTCGATGCAGATTCAGGGATCGCAGTTCGCAGCCATCTTCCGGGTTTTCGGTAAGCTGAGACGGAGACCGGCAGAGAGGCGCATGTGCAGTTGGAGCAATTTACCGGTTTGCAAGAACTGCTCATGTGCCCAAATGGACAGAAATTGCCAAAGCGCCGGAAGAAGACATGAAGACCCGGAAGATGGCTGCAGTGAACTGCACCAAGGGTTTAAGTAAAAAGTTAGGGGCATTTCCCTGGGGGGCAGCTAGGCTGGGGGGGAAGGATGGGAGGTCTAAGTGGAGTGGGGGGTAGGGTTTTTTGGTAAAGGGTTTGTTTCTCCTTCAAAGGACAATTCACCTTCATTAGCAACGTTGTAATAACAGAAACCACCGAAATGTGTTCAAACTTTCATAACCTGCCAAATTTTGTAAAATGGACATGGTAAACTAGGAGGTGTGGCCACAAAATGGGCATGGTCAAAAAAATTGCGGCAACTCTTTTTGTCCCTTTTTCTATTTCCAAAATGTTGGGAGGTATGATATAGTTCTATGAAATATTCAATATATATATTTGAGTACAGTATATACAAAAAAGGTTTATCCCTTTGTACTCCTTTACATATATTAAATCCATATTTGTATTTATAAATTGCAATCCCATTTTTTTTATTGTTTAAATGTTTTTAGCTGCTTTAAGGCATGGCGCTCCAAATTATGAAATGACACTTCATCCAGAATCCCCATTCTGGATAATTGATCCCATATCTGTATGTGATTTTACGTTGCCGGATGGGAAAGCATATCTTCCTTGCAGTTCAAGACCCGGAAGTGACAAATACAAGGCAAATGGCTTTTCCCAGCAAAGCTAAAAACCAGGATCTGGCATGTAAAAACTGCCAAAATTTTGCTTTAGTATCTCCTTCAGTTTGGTCATACAGTATATTCCTTTGGGTGGTTTAAATCCCCAGCAACTAACTTGCACTCCTTCTGCTGTCCAGATTTAGGCTTTCTCCATCCCTTGACAGCTGGAGGACTGCAGGCTGGAAATCCAAGAGCAAAGTGTCTTTTATTTCTTATTATCAAAGCGCTGCCGATAACCCTGAGTTCCCTGGATCAGCCCACTCTGTCTTGCCATGGCCTGAACTGTGTAAATTATGTATTTCAGACGTTGAGAAAGAAAGGACTTAATGGTTGTGACAGCCCAGATCCCGATGCAGACGATTCAGTAGGTCACAGCCCTGAGTCTGAAGACAAATACAGAAAGATTAATGAAGATATTGATCTTATGATCAGCAGGCAAAGATTGTGTGTAAGTACTCAGAGACACCGTTCCGTTTTTTTACACTGTGATATTTCTCTAAACCTGGCAGGCATTGAACAAGAAAGAGAATAAAGGCTGTGAAAGCCCAGATCCTGACTCCTCTTATGCTCTCACCCCACGCACTGAAGAAAAATATAAAAAAATTAATGAAGAGTTTGATATTATGATCAAGAGTCATAAAATACCTGTAAGTACCGAAGGGTAGCTGGTTGCACTGCTCATATCCGCTGAAGTAACATCCTTTGACTTACTGCCCTACAGCCTTTGGGAACTGTAACTCCCAGCATGCTCAGTCATAGATTCACAACGTCTGGCAGGCTGTGAGTTTCACATCCTTAACCCTTGTAGTGCTGGTTTCTACCCTACCCCATTAATAAAGTCATAGAAAATAGGGAAAATGAAGAGCAGAATATTTTATAGCATTCACAAATACATATAGATATGTCTTGAAATTTGTCAGCATATTTAAAACTGCATACACTACCCCTAGTCCGGGTTCTCCTGCTGTTGCTCCCCCCTCTCATCACCGAGCCCCCCGACGCCTGCCCCCCAAGGGTGGCACCAGGTTGCCTAGGGCACCCAGTTGGCTTGGCCTACCCCTGCATCACATTAACTATAGTCATTACTCTTTATAAACAGCTGAAATGCTCCTACTAGAAAGTGCCCTGTGTGCCCATTGCAGTGCCCACAAACTCCAATGGTACATTACCATCTATTAGTCAAAAATATGTGCTGTTTTCACTGAAAAGGCAAGCATTATTGCAGCCTTCGCTTATACAGATAGAATGCATTCAATTCACTATACTCCATGCAATATCCTAAGCGATGAATAGAAACTCAAATAAATAGGATACACTATTTCCCCTCTGAAAAGATATACGTACATATTTCTGAAGCAACTACTTTCTGAGCAAAGTTTCAGTCCATAAGGAACTATCACTGCAAGGCATTTTGGGTAATCTGGCATTCAGTAAAGGTCCCCGAAAATGTAATTGTACTAATGGGTTATGCACTAATTGCAAATTGCAGAGAACCAAACTGCATGATATTCCATGACAGGGATTAAATCACGTGTGTGTGTTTTGGGGTGAGATTAAAGCATTCCCAAGCTTTGCTTTTTCCTAAATATCCTGCATTCATTGCTGTGCTGTAACGTTTAGTTACATTTAATATTCAGCCTCAAGGAAATTCACATGCCTTGCCAGTCATTTAAGAGAAATAACTTTGCATGAGCTGTTTTCTCTCTGTCTGTTTTTGATGCTATCTTGAATGGAATATGTGTTTATATGCATATAAATAAGTGTATGATTGATTGTTTTATCCAGCTGGGATGACATACATATGTAAATGTGCTTCTTTTACTTTGTGGGCTTTAGAGCCTTCTGCTCAACGTGTTCAATATGTACCCCAGTTTCTTAAACATCAGAGAAACATAAGGTTCTAGAGCAGTGCTGTCCATCTGGAGACCCCTGGGATAGACATGATCCACTGAATGTCTTTTCTAAAGATGCACTGAATCCAGGATTCGGTTCGGAATTTAGCCAGGATTCTGCCTTTTTCAGCAGCAGGTCTGGACTGAGAATCAAAATAGGTCCTGGCATTTCAGGTACATAATGAGGCGAGTTGAGACACTCTCCTCAGGCGCAGTGCGCCCCTTGTTGCCTGGGGCGACAAAAATGCCGCTCCTGGTAACTAAGAGCCGAATCTCCGTTTTTCACCCTGGAAATTCGGCTCTTCTAGTGCAGAGAGCGCAATTACGTTCTATGCACTAGTGACTAGACCGCCCACGACCCCCTCCGGCGCTGAAAGGTGAGTACCGTGGAGAGGCAGGTGCGCTCCGCCAATGAGGCGAGCTGAGGCGCTCGCCTCAGGCGGCAGCGCCAGATAAGTTTCCAGGGGCGGCAAAAAGCCGCTCCTGTCACTTTAAAGAGCCGAATTTCCGGTTTTGAAACCGGAAATTCGGCTTTACTAGTGGGAGAGAGCGCAGTTGCGCTCTCCGCACTAGTGTTTCTGCGAGGGGAGGGGCGGCATTTAAGGAGCCGCCTCAGGCGGCGTCTTCATTAGAATCGGCGCTGTGGAGAGGGATGGGGGGCGGCAAAATGAAAGCTGCCTCAGGCGGCAAAATGGACAGGATCGCCCCTGCTGAGGCCCAATCAGCCCACCAAGAGGCCTAAACAGCCACCACTAACCCACCACATACTGACTTTCTATGGCACCTTATAGCAGCCCCTCTGGCATTTGCCAGAACCCACAGATTGCCAGTCCTGGCCTGTTCAGCAGGATTCGAATTCGGCCGAATGCCCGGCCAAACCGAATCCGGATCCTAATTTACAATGCAAATTAGGGGCAGGAAGGGAAACTTGTCACAACTTGTCACAACTTTTTGTCAAAATCAAGCATATGGTTCGGTATTCGCCAAATCTTTCGGTTTTGTGGGTTCGGCCGAATCCAAAATAGTGGATTCGGTGTGGGATCTAGCCTATTAAAATAATTTACCCTGTGAAGGGTAAAGCTAAAAGCAGTTCTAGTTCCAGACAGTGTTTTCTTTCCTATTAGTCACTATTTTACTTCTCCAGGTATGGGGCCTGATATCTATAATTCTTTCCCCATATGCTGTCTATAAAAATCATTTAAACATTAATTAAACCCAATAGAATTGTCCTGTCTCCAATAAGGATTAATTACATCTTAGTTGGGATCAAGTACAAGGTACTGTTTTATAATTTCAGAGAAAAAGGAAATCTTTTAAAAAAGAAAAAAATTATTTGATTATGGAAGATGGCCTTTCCTGAATTTGGAGCTTTCTGGATAACTGGTTTTAAGATAACGAATCCCATGCCTGTATTGGCATTGTGTATAAAACCCTTCGAAATAGGAAATGTTATTCAGTTGTACAGACTGCATTAATATCGCACCACCATGTACATAGAAGGCTATAGGAATCATCACACCTGGAAACGCTCAAGCTTTGTAGCAAATGAGCCATGTTGATTTAGCAAGATTAGCTTGGCTTCCACCCTACTGGCTTATAAACTATGCTGTCAGGCTCGTGATTAGCTACTATTGACTCAATCATGTGAAACTGCCAGAGGGGCTCATTTTGGCTATTTCTATGCCACCCCCCAAGTGGGAGAACTGTAGCCAAGATTGTTCCTCAACGAACAATGAAATGGCCACGGTAATCATCAATTTAATAAAGCCACTTAGTTAATAAATTGGATAAAGTGTTATTTATCAAGGCCTTTGCTCTATTTGAAAAGGTGCTTGTTTATACCACACATTGCCAGTGAGAATGTATGTTTGCAACTATAAAATATGGGGGTCATTAATTACAAAATAGGTGGTGCCAAATGTCACATGAAGGAAATAATTCTGTCCAAAAAGATGATTGTTTGGTTTCAGCCATACTGCCCGTCTTAGAATTAGTATTTACATTGATCAGGGCAGTTGAGGGCAGATTATGACATTCAAGCCACCATATCCAGAATGCTCAATAAGAATCCTGATTATTTTGAACTTGGCCTCAAGACTCATAAGTATTCTTAGAGACTATATTTCTTTCCACTGCCTTTCTAGTAAGTAGCATTTTGTAATTTTACCTCTGAGCCTTTCAGCACCTGTGATCATGTCCTTGTGTCCTAGCTTTCTTTTTGTCTGAAATGTTGAAACATGTCGTGCCACGTGGCTATTTATATAGCTCTCTAAGCCTGAGCCACGAGACTTCTGTCTAGACTCTAATTAAAAATGTTTAATGTAAAGTTATTTAACAAGTATATTTTGAGTTGTTTCTCCAGTTCACATTTTAATCCTAAACTTAATTAGATATACACGTAGGTATCACATACAACTGTTCATTGTAAGGACAACACATAGTATTTCTAAGTTTTACTTGACTCTAAAGTCAACAAGCCACAGATATGTTTGAGTCAGGTATAAAGCTGTTGTGCTTCCTTCTGGCCAAGTGCAGGGAACTCTGTTTACACTCTGATAACTATGCGTCTACGTTTCCATTGATGTGCCCATCTTAACACACTCAGGGGTGGGTTGGAGATCTTGGGAGTGCTGATTACAATGCTGGCAGCACTTGGAAATATATTTCCAAGACCCTTTGTCAATGGACCAGTACATCACATGGTTTGCTTCGAAAGGAGGCCTAAAGATTGTAACGTACCATATAGTTACATAGTTTATTTGGGTTGAACAACAGTCTGTCAAGTTCAACCTCAACAAATGATTCCTAGTGCATATGAATATATATCTCTATCTATGTCTATCTATAATCTATACACACACACTTGTACATATAAAACTAACCATAGACCTTGAGATTACTTTAGTCCTAAATATTATCCAAGTGCAAGAAGGCATAGAAGCCCCACTTGAAGCCATTAATGGAATATGCCCGCACAACCTTTATACTCACGAGAGTGAGAGTGTGCACTGGAGTTTCTGGTTCTCAGAATATCTGTGTGGTTAATTTAACAAATATGAAAAACCTGGGAAAAGCTAAAAATAAGGGACAGAATATGGAAATTATGGATATTTCACAAATATTTAGCACATGCAGACCTGCTTACATATCCCCATGAACTTTACAGAAAAGGGGTGTTTTTCTACTGTTTTGACATTTGCCACCCCCCGACTTTGCCAACCTAGGAAAAATGTACACAAAACCATTGGAGATAAGATATATCCCTTATTGATACAATTGACTGCATAATAAAAGTTACTTATACATTAAAAGCTGATGATAAAGCAAATTAAATGAGGTGACAAAAAGAGACGGAATTGAAATGACCCAAACAATTGTTGTTCTTGAAAGAAGAGGCGTTATTTTTAGAAATGATCCAGTCTGATTTCCTTAATTGCCATGTGCATACCATAATGGCACACAGCTCTAGGGCTCTGTGCACTGCCGCTTGCACTCATGATTCTCCCAAATTCTTGGGTGACGTGATAGTTACAGTATGTTTTCACCCAAGCCATTTTAGCTGCTTATACAGCAGTGCTGCAATTTGAGAAGTGGGACATGAATGCCTCTTAAAAGCCATGTTGATTACAGCAATAACAGCTGTTGCCATTGAGATGGACAGAAGGTGAGGATTACTAACGGGAGGGGACAAGGAATTTTACTGAGATATGTGAAATCCCCCAAACCTGGTGTGAATCCCTCACTCTCATTACATCATATATGTTAAAATATTCTTTGGTTAGCTCACTTCAAGTATATAAAACACATTATTTGCTGTAGACTTTGTGTCCAACCTTTAGTTCTTGTGAAAGTACAACTCCCAGCATTCACTGACAGCTGAAGGATTCTGAGAGTTCTACTGAAGAAAATTAATTTAACATTCCTGGACATTCTTATAGTTGATATAGAATATATTCAGCGTCTTACTGTAATGTGTTGTGCCCTCCCTAAACAAGAACAGAAAAATAAGTGACTGCTACTGTTTAAGATCTAAAAAAGGGGATAAACTCAAAAACCTCTGCTGTGCAAAACCTTTAACTAAAACAAATGGTGTCCAGAGTCAATTACTGACCTTGAGCACCCACAAAGGGCAATTCAGAATGTGGTTATTGTGGTTTTAAAGTATAGGGTGTCCTGGTCTGAAAGCTGGACACTGCCATTTTACACAGGAAGGATGGCACCGTCAAAATGACAGCCTCACAGACGCTCTAAACACATGGCACACTATATCCATTTTAGGTTTGTCTTGCCCACCTGACCACAAACTAGGGGTGGTAAGAACACACAGCCAGCAGTTAAAATGCACAACGGCAAGCCTTTGCTCCTGAAGAAAAAAAGAACCATTGAAAGGCTGGGTTGTGGATATGAAACATGGGTTATATCTGTAACCACTAGTACAAAGAAGAACCTGACTTCTTCATCCATAAGAAAACACTATCTCTGCCAACAGAAAAGTTGGGAATGGCACTTCATGAAAAGGGACGCTCAGATTTCCGCAGAAAGAGCCTAAGGACATGTATTTTATGGGGCAAAAGCATCTGCTAATAATTAGGCCTGCATTTGTACTTTTGAGTACGATCATTAGTGTGCTTTGCTGAGAATCAGGGTTAAACAAGCTCTTTAATTACTAGACAAGAGTGTGTGGGGACATCCTAGTCCATTAAATCACATTTGTGGAGCCATCAGCCCACCCAGCAAATATGTGATGATTTGCCTCATTTTCTTACAAAGGATATATTCCTACTGCCTGCTACTACATTGTTCACAATATAACCCCTGTTGTAAAATAATAAGAATATTTGTATTGTACAATAGAGGGTCCACTGTATATTTTTTTTATAACGCACACATTTGAGTGAGTCATGTGACATCAATTACATCACTAAGCACCGATTAGAACTTATGGCATCACCAAGACCCATAAAATATAAGGAAATATTTTATAGGATATTTGTGATCCTTGAGTATCTTAAATGACTGCTGATAGATACAATAATCTACTTGTATTCACAATACGAGCCTTACAACTACCAACCTTATTGAACATTTTTTATCCATTCCCTATCATATTTAGGACACACGTCTTAAAGCAAATGACCAATTAATTGACACATTCGTTTCACATTTCTTAACATGTGCTGGAACTCTCTGAAAATGGAATATTGATTAAAAAAAAAAAAACCTCTGCATTTGGTTAAATGATGTCTATTATTATTTGTTTTGTTTTTTTTTTGTTTCCTGAGAAGCAAAGGTAATATTCTATGTAATTAGATTGGACCGTTAGGCGTAGGCAGTTGTTCCGATTTATTTTTTGCTTTGCTTAAGTGGTTTAAAGAGTCCAAAGATTTAGAAATATATTTTAGTTGTTAGAGATAAAGGGTATCCTCTTATCAGCAGGTACTTTTTTTCCCCATTATATTTAAATGACATTCATTCTGTTGAAGTCGAGGTGAGACACAGGCGATCAGAGAACAGCTGCAAGACATGGTTGTGGAGAGAATGGAATATTTACTGACAGAGACATCTTTAGGGGTGTGTAAGTTGGGGGCAAATGCTATGTTGCATGCTGGTTCAGCTCTATTTACGTGTACAGTACAGGTATAGGATCCCTTATCCGGAAACCCGATATCCAGAAAGCTCCGAATTACGGAATGGCTCCATTTTATCCAAATAATCCAAATTTTTAAAAATGATTTCCATTTTCTCTGTAATAATAAAACAGTAGCTTGTACTTGATCCCAACTAAGATATAATTAATCCTTACTGGAAGCAAAACCAGCCTATTGGGTTTATTTCATGTTTAAATGAATTTCTAGTAGACTTAACGCATGAAGACCCAAATTATGGAAAGATCCGTTATCCGGAAAACCCCAGGTCCCGAGCATTCTGGATAACAGGTCCCATACCTGTATATGCTGCTTTTTATTATAATTGTTGCTTCCTTGATTAAACCATCTTAATAACGTGAGCTCCATACATACAGAATGAATAAAATGCCAATGCTGATTTGACATATAGTTAGTGCTAGCCTAAATTTATCCGCTGCAATATTAGGTATAAAAATGTTTTAAAATAATGTGACAGTATTGCTTGTTCAAATACTCCATAACGGTGGTACAATAAACAATTTTTTCTCTTTATTTTGCTTAGGCCGTTCCTCCTCCAAATTTTGAGATGCCCGTTTCTATCCCAGTGTCCAATCCAAACAGTTTGATATACAGTAATCCAGCTGGTTCACTGGGTAACCACAACCTTTTGCCACTCTCCCACCCATCCCTGCATAGAAACAGCATGTCTCCTGGCGTGACACATCGACCACCAAGTGCAGGTAACGCAGGTATGATTTGCACGAGTCAATCCAGAAGTCCAGCATTCTGCCCACTTTTCAGTTTCAAACCTCCATATGTTCCTTGTTAAAAATTCAAGACATTTTTACCCAGTTTTACATTAGCAGACTATGTTGTACATGAGCAGACTAAAACCAGTAAAACATTGCCCTATTTACAGATCACAGTGACTGCTTTTTCCTGGGCACTAAAATGTATATTTTACATACAACTTGCCGAGAACGCTTGAGGTTATATTTAGCCTCTATATTATCCAAAGCTAGACACAAGTAAATTAATGGTGAAACTGTACCAAACAGCTCTATGGAAGTCATCTAAGATGTGGGATCTGTGGTTGGTTTCAAGTCTGCTTACTCTTGTGTTTTTTTATTTTTAATTTGTAGGTGGTCTCATGGGTGGGGACCTCACAACCGGTGCAGGCACCAGTGCAGGTAAAACACTACAGTGTTCAGCAACGAGCTTAGAGGTTAAATAAATAATACATTTAATCTTTGTTGCTTTCCAGATAGATAGAGACTTTCCAGACTTTAAAAGGAATATGCCAGTATCATTTTGAAATCCTTTCTAAGACTGAACTCTTACTTCCCCTTAGCCCTGCTGGAGATATAGTACAGGGTTTTGGTAGACAGGGTATTAATAGACTGGAGCACCAAAGTATCTTCAGTCTACCGGGCTTTGCCTGCACCCCAGCCTAGCAGATGTGGGAGAAGGGAAGTTGGAATATCACATGTGTAGGTAACAAGGAGGACTAGAGTAAAGTTTTTGATAACTAATACTTTTGCTGGTGGTGCTCAAAATGCCACTACCTGCCTGGGTTCCTTACCATTCAAGTGAATAGGAATCTCCTAACACCAGCACTAATGGAGCATCCCATTCATGTGGAATGGAGCTGATATAGACTATAGAGTAGCAACATTTTGATAGCTGCCACACTCATTATCAAACTACATTTGTTCAATGCAGGGGATAAAGTTAGCCAGCCAAAAAGGCTAAAGTTAACAGGGTACAACCCCCAGAGCCAAAGGGCAGATCAAACTACAAAAAGGAACATCCGGCAACTAAAATTCTTCCATAAAAATATTTTTTTTCAAAAATCCATATTAAATATGTTTGTGATCATATTCCAAATTCTGATGATTATTTTTTTTCTGGTTGCGATCTTGCCTTCCTTCTCCTTAGCAACTTGATCACAATCCACCAATGCCTGAGTTGCTGCTTTATTTATGTACCTTAGTCGTGTCTTGATGGCCTTTAATCAGATTCATCAGTTATTTGAGGCTTTAACCAGTGAAGTTTTCTCCTTCTTTAATCAGAAACAAGTGTATTAACCTTAGTAAGAAGAGAAGAGCTTTATTGTGCTATGAATGCAAGACAATCTTAGAAACTAAGGGAGATAGTCTATTCATAACAAAAGCTATTTTCTGTGCATACAAAGTCTGTTTCTTGAACACAGGCATAACCCTTATATTTTTTTAAAGAGAGAGAGAATTTTAGAAGATCTTCTCAGACTAGGGTTCATAATATAGTGGCCCAGCAAGGCATTAATGTTAGGGGGTCCAACTTGAAGGATAGAAATGTTACTACACAGTTAAGTGTGACACAAGGAAACTCTACAGAGAGCCGTCTTCAGGTCTTGGCTCAACACCTCAAGGACTATAGGCTAGATACTCTCAAATATAATAGAAATGATTTTTTGGGGGAAAATATTTATTTGGGAACTTCCTCCAGGTGCATTTAGGGTTTCACCAAAGAGATAATAGATGACTCCAGCAACCTGATGTTTTTAATTTTTCTTGAGGAGTCCACCAGTAGTCAATAGACTTACGCTAGTGGAAGCAGTGAACAAAATGCCCGTTTGTTATAAGGAATTTGCATTCAGTAGAAAGAAAGCCATTGCTACTTAAAACATGCAATAAGGTTACAGATGGTCAGTAGGTCACATAGCAAATATGGAACTAGGGAGTCTTATTTTTGTTACTGGAAACCCTCATGACTTCATGTCCCGCCTGCCCCAATATTGTGTCTGTGTCCCTACCAAAAAGATAAATGCAAAACCTCTAGACATTTCAGTTCTTGTGCATGAAAGTCCTGCCACTGTGCTTTTCAGGGATAGCCTTGCCTTTGTTCATTGTCTGCTATTCCATTGCACATACTTGTTTTGCAGAGAATGGGGGGAGATCTGGTAGAAAGCTGGATGAAAGGATGAGTTCAGTTCAGAGTTCAACTGTCTGCCCAATAATATATTTTAACAATAAAACTATTTAGGAGCTTGGCATGGCTTTTAGTGCAATCTGAGTGACATCAAATGTTGTCTTTGTTCAGACTCTCTCCAAACAGGGAGCTCTGTATTATCAGTATGTAATAGGTTCAATCTAATGATATAATCATGTATGAAAAAGTAGGAGAGTTCAGGGTTCTCGCTCTATTCCAAATGTTTTAAATGTGCTTTATTTATTTCGATTGAAAGAATTGCATTCATATTATATATATCATTGAAGGAGACATGAGGTTGAAAGGATTCAGTGGGTATAGATGTTCATTTTCTATAGGCTAGTGATGCACAATGAGCGAAATTACAGCTTTCATTTTGCCATCTGTGGTGGAGGAGGGGTATTTAGTCTTAGTGACATTTCTATTTAATTGAATCCCAAGCAGACCCTTGCTAGTGCAACAATCTGCCTTGCTGGGCCAAAACAGTGTCTCTGTTAACATTAAGTAATAGTGTCTTGACTTCTAGCGTGCCAGTGGATTTTCTGAAGCAGTAATGGGCCCAAGCCAATGGGAATTCTCATCAGACGTCTTATTTTGATCATATGTTAATATGACTCCTGTGGTGAAACTAGGCTCTCGTTGTCTGGTTCTTTGGTTGTTCCCAACAGACCCAGTCCAACAATGCTTAGATATTTCAGACAGGTACGGCATGTGCCCATAGTTCCCCAAGGTTGGCCAGGTTAGACAAATAAAACTTAAAATAACCCTGAAATATGCTTTCTGACCATTCAAAAGTGAGGTTGCTTCCCTGTTCAGCAGCCGGCGACCGTCTAGAGAAATGTGTCTGCAGCAGACAGAGGGAGTAAAGCGAAGGGGAATAGGACTGCATACATTCAACTTTTTTTTAAAAACGGTACAAATTTTTTAATGGCAGTATATTCGAGATATCTTTCTTTGCAACTAGGGCTTCAGGCTTGGCCCTTCAAACACCACCCTTTTCAGGGTCCAGCCAGCATAGTTTGAGTGCAACTGCTAATCATTCTATTTCATGTAAATTCTTTACATTCACGCTTTTCTTGGTTATTACTCTCCTTTTAAATACTTTATATAAAATAATGAAACCTCTGCTCTTACCAGACAATATTGCAATGGCAGTCAGATCTGCTTCTTTATGTGCCCCACAGACTAAATATTTCAAAGTCATTATGGGAAGATTAATAGCAGGGAATTATTAATCTGGAATGACCTAATGAGCAGAGTCTGGGTGATTAAATATTTCATGGCGAAAGCACTGCAGCCGGACTAGAGAAGAAATGTGGCCTGCTATCCATATTCTCATTGTACTGACAGCAACAGCAGTGTTTTGTGTGTTTTAGGTATAATTAAAACAACCAGCTGCAAAATATTAACCACAAACACACTATAGTGAGTTGCCAGATGTAACCAGCAAGATTGTTTCTTCTGGGAAATGTATGGCACTGAAACAAGAATGTACTCTTTATTTATCTGCATAAACAATACATCTACCATACTTCTGGGCTCTCCATATGTTTTCCTTAAAGGGATAGTGCATGCACATCAGCACTGTGTATGTATGTATTAAGTATATTTTCATTTATATAATGTTATTTGTTTATGCAGCACTGTACATGAAGACTATATAATAATAGGACAATGCACTAAAAAATAATGGGGTGCACACAGAAGCTGAAATATTTCTGCATGGCCTATTTTTCCTGTGCCATGTTAATAAGGACTATAAACTAGATTATTACCCATGTGTTACGCATGCTGACAACTCTCTAAATTCCCAACTGATAATATAAGGCTCTTTGGTAGTGGGAGTTGTAGTTCTGCAGCATATGAAGATGCCCAGCTTACCTATCACTGATGGGTATAGTCCCTGCTGTAAGTGGGGGGTCAGATAGGGCCTACACTCTACAATAGTACTTTTTCGACGCTGACCTAATGCTTTTGAAAAGCCTACATACTGCTGAAATAGAGCACATGCTAGAGTATAAGTCAAGTGGACCTGCTAAAAAGAAGCAAGATCTTACTCAATCTTCTGCCACTTACATCATATCCTGTGAGCCGAAAATGCATTAAAGTTCCAAAAACGCTGGCGACTTTTCCTTTTTTGAAGCGGAATTGCCTGCAAAAGTCCTGACTTAAACTTTTTTTTTTTTGGGTTACCGAGTTTTCTCTAGACATTTCATAACATATGGAACATTCATTTTACAGTGGTCTCATGTTTAGGGTATTATATTAACTCTCTTGTCTTTATTAAGGTTCCCTGGACATTTGTAAAAAAAAAAAGTGGTAACATTTGCACCAACATTTATAATAAAGACATCCATACAACTTTAAATTACCCTCTGTATGCAAATTGACCTAAGCGCAAGATCACTAGGGAATTTTCACTAGGCAAAAAAGAATATTATCGCATCTTCGCTATGAAATGCTCGCACTGCCGAAGTAACGCTAGCGAAAAGTCACTAGCGTTCAGCGCCCAAGGCACATTTAGTGAATTAGCGAAGTGGTAGCAAATGTGTGCGAAGCGGTTGTTGGCAACAATTCGCCCTTTAGTGAATCTGCCCCTTGGAATCTTATGACAATGTCTCCAGGCTCTCTTGTCTTAGTTCTGAGATGTAGTTGCACATAAGTATTTACTGAGTTTTTTGGAGGCAGGGTTTTGTGTTTAGATGTTGTTGATTATTCACATAGCTGGCATCAACCAAAATAATTGTCACAAAAACAAAGAAATGGGAATTAAAAACTGTAAAATAACTTTGGATGGCCTGCCAAAATACTTTTCTTTTGGTAAATTGGACTTAGGCCTGAGATTTTCGGCCTTGCTTCAGTTGCCAAGTCCATGACCCCTCATACAGCTGCACTCTCCTTGGAACAGCTTGATCATGATAGGGTGGGGGTCTGGGTTTTGTTCTCCTCTCTCTCATTCTGACAGCAGTGAGATAACATGAACACACCGAGGTTGCCCGTCCAATGACTCCACGTTTCTCCTCTCGCTCTCACTCTGATTTCCTCTTTTTTGTCCTATTTTCGGTTCGTTTATAGGCTCAGATTCTCATATAACTAAGAATTTCATTCAGATTTCAACTAAGAGTAAAGTGCACCCTTTTCTCTACATCCATCTGTTTTCCATTTTCTTACACTGTATAATCAGGAAATCCATTCATTTATGACATATAATTTTTGCTCTTTCAAGTGGGCAGTGGAATGTGACACGGCACACAGAGCTCCATTTAATTTGATCATTTTCCAGTCGGAATGTAATTGTAAAGTGTAGAATTAAAGCATGTTTAAACTGTACATTTCGAATTTTCATGTTTTCTTTCCTCCCTTTTAAATGCAAATGAGGTTATTCACATTAACCCGTGATTTCCGATTGGACTGCTAAGGCAAAGCATGAGCTGTACAGTTCCTGTGCCACAGTCATAACGTCCTGCTAAACCAAAACTCCCCATGATCTTGTAGTGTTCCAATAGTGTTCACCTTCTTGGAACTTGGAACCTCCCTTTTGTATGCCTGTGCATATGGAGAGGGAAGTTATTGATAACATTCTATACATATGTACTTGAGTTATGAGACCTCCTTGGGGAATATATACAATTTGTATAAAACAGATAAACAAGTTTTCTTTATTCCTTGTGTGCAATATTCCTGGCCTCTGCCCAGATGTTACAGGAGCTAACTTTATAAGTAAGGGTCTTGCCCCATAAAAACATGTTTGTTAGATTCTAATAAACATCATACATGGATGAAACCATTTTCAGACACAGTTACTTTAGTAGAGGCTCTGCCCTAAACAATACAAGCCTAGTGGGGGCAAAGCAGACACATGCAAGTTCTCTGAGCTTGAGGAGGCACTTGCTGAACTTCAACTTCTGTCTTCATCAGCTTGTGCTAGATACAATAATGGGAATATGAATTTAGCAAGAGCAGGGGAGTCACTGTATACCCACTTCTATGGAAACATAGCGCTTTAATCACATTTATTCCTTTCTATTTGATCTACTATCAAAAATAGATTTTACCCCAGGTATCTCACTTTAAGTCAGGCATGCCCAAGAATTTAGCCCAGATATGACATTTAAGTAAGGCATGTCCAGCTTTTGGATTTTCACATGTTGCAGGGTTTAAATGCTCCTGATGCTCCCCTGAAGCCTACTATAAGTGTATGACCTTGTAATTCCTGTTACAATTTCAGGCTGTTCTGGGCTGAGATGTGTTCTACCACAGGTGAGGAAGTGGCGAATGTACAGTCCTAAATTGTATTTCATAAACTTTACTTTAAGTCAAGGGGTTTCCTGTGCTCCAGAATGACTGAGCTGCTTTATAATGCTTTCACTTTGGGTTCTCAGCCTGCTGTTGCATACTTAATCTTTATATAGAGGTTTAGTTTGGTTTATTTGGTTCCTAGTGTATGTTATCTTATTTTATAATCAGCCGCAGTAAAGGTGGTATGTTTCTGTGCTATTTATTTTTTTTGCAAAATGAATATAGAACATTGTGTTTAGTGTTTCTTTTGAGCTTAGGTCGATTCTATTGTTGCGTCCATATATAGTCTAAAAAGAAAGGGAAGGCATGAGACATGCACACAGTGTTATAAGGGCCTGTATGGAGCTAGTTCATAATGATCAGTAGCTTCTGATTTAGACCCATAATTAGCCTGCCAGGTTAATTGGGCTGTATGTTCCCAATGAAACAACTAAGAAGATATCAGGGAAATAGTTTTGGTTCTTCCGATTCCACCAGAACAAACCAATGAAACAGTGCTCTGGGGTTTTTTTGCTCAGAGAGAGCTACGTCACTGTTTCACATAACATCTGATGCCTCTCTTTGTTCCACATCAGATATTTTTATATTGCCTTAGTAGATAAAAAAATCAGGTTAATTTTAGTTTTTTTCAGTCTGCCAAATACTTATAGTTCAGTCCATCATCTGCCAAAAACTCTACACCATCACCATTGGCCTCCAAAAAAATAGGACAAATAATAAATCACTTTTGAAATTAGTGAATTTATTGGGGTTATTTATTGTCACGTATTACAATGTCCAAAACAGTATGCATAAAAGTTACTCTGTCAATTGGCATACTGTACCATATAGAATTTTGCTCACATTTTCTATGTTGGAATCTCCATTTTTTACATGCTGTCCAGTAATTTTTGCAATGTTCTTGCTACCCTAACTTAAGTAGATCATCTAGATTCTAGAGCATTTATTCCCAAACAGCTTGTGTGTGTGGGGGGGATTCCAACTATACGGAGGGGTATGAACTAAATAATTCCAACAACCACTTAAGAGTTAAAAACCAGTGGGGCTGGTCTACTAAACAAGAGAAAGTGGGAACCTTAATGGGTATGATTTTGTGTCACCAGTAGCAGCATTATTCATTTAATTATGTTTTTAAAATATTGTACGTGGATAAAGAAAATGTTGGTGCTTTGATAAAGAATATGTTGGTGCTTTATACATTCATTATTAATTATAATAATATAGCACACATAATTTAAAGGCACAAAAACGTTTCCATGCTTTTTTTTTTATGTATTTGTTTAAAGACGAAAGCTGGTACAAATAAGATAATGTAGAATTTATTACGATCACGTAGAAATGCCCCAGACCTCGCCACCCTTCTTTAAAGAAAGCAAAGGATGAGGTTAAAGGGATTCTGTCATGATTTTTATGATGTATTTTTTTATTTCTAAATTACACTGTTTACACTGCAAATAATTCACTCTACCATATAAAATTTTGTTCCTGAACCAGCGAGTGTATTTTTTTAAGTTGTAATATTGGTGTGTAGGCAGCCATCTCAGGTCATTTTGCCTGGTCATGTGCTTTCAGAAAGAGCCAGCACTTTAGAATGGAACTGCTTTCTGGCAGGCTGTTGTTTCTCCTATTCAATGTAACTGAATGTGACAGAGTGGGACCTGGCTTTTTCTATTGAGTGTTGTTATCTTGTGTTGGGAGCTGCTATCTCGTTACTTCCCATTGTTCTGTTGTTTGGCTTCTGGGGGGGGAGGGAGGGGGATGATATCACTCCAACTTGCAGTACAGCAGTAAAGAGTGACTGACGTTTATCACAGCACAAGTCACATGACTTGGGGCAGCTGGGAAACTGACAAATATGTCTAGCCCCATGTCAGATTTCAAAATTAAATATAAAAAAATCAGTTTACTCTTTTGAGAAACGGATAACAGTGCAGAATTCTTCTGGAGCAGTACTATTAACTGATGCGTCTTGGGAAAAAAACAATTCCCATGACACTATCCCTTTAAAGAGCAGTTTAAGAGGCAACATCTCCTTTTCTGAAAACCACATGCTTGTATTTATCAACGGTTTTCAAAGCCCGGTCTCTAAGAGAACCAAGTCTTTATCATTTTAGAGTGCCTAGAGCATCATAATTTAGCAACTAGAAGCTCTAATGCTTATTATATGTCTTAAAAAAATTTAACTGGTGAAACTGCCAAGAACCAGCCACTATTCAAATGGGCCAGCCCCTCCTTTGCTTGAGGGGAAGAAGGATCTGCTTCTGCTCATTTCCAAAATGTTACATCAAAAGACATCCTTCAACTGGCATTCATTATTTAATCGTAGAAAATCATTAGCGCATTCTTGAAATCATCTGAAAAATAAAAACAGAAAAAAGAAAAAACCCCGCGTCCCCTTGCAAAGTCACTTTCCCTAGCCAGCTTGATTGTCTGAAATTGTAATAAAAAAAAATCACTTGCACGCTGGTATGAAAATAAGCCTTATCTGAGCCCCTCAATCACAAGTGAGTAAGTAAACACAAGCATGCAAATGCAATTAGCAAGACATATGTCTCAATAAGCTGACATATCAGAGCGAAGCCTCGCCGGTTCCTAATAGGAAGCAGGCTCTCATCAAGTGTTGATTTAGCGCTGTAGGGATACAAGGAACAAGAGATAAGAAAAGATCTGTGATAGAATTAAGTGGCTTCTAATAAGATATGTAGAAAGGATGAGACACCGCAAGCAACAATTTTAAGGGGATAGATACACAATTTATATAGAAGGGTTATCTTTTCGACAGATACTGTATTATTACTGCTTTTGCCACAGGGATGAGAATGAAGATTCTCCATAAAGAACAAATAGCAGTCCTTGGGATTACAATCATAAAGGGGAACAATGTTAGCTGTATAGAATAGTACCCCAAAGTCCACTTGCAGTTGTACATTCAGAGGCATGTGTCCCCCATTTTGCTGTTTGTGTTGTTGCCTGTAATGAAGTTTAGATTTACTTTACCCAAGGCAAGCAATATGGTAACTCCCACGCAGCTTGTTTTCCTGAACGCTGCCTGCATATGGAAGGACAGGATAAATGACAGAAGACAGACAGAAAAAAAAAAATAAAGCTTGGAAAAAAAGATTCAGGGAGATTAGTCGTCCGGCGACAATTCACCTCTTCTTTGGGCGACTAATCTCCCTGAGCTGCCTCGCGAGGAAACTTTGGAAGACTTTGGAAAACGAATCGCTCCGAGTGCAATCCCGCTGGCGATTTAAATTCTAGCCAGAGGGAAGGCAGTTCGGGGAGATTAGTCTTCCGAAGAAGAGGTGATTTGTCCCAGGTGACTAAATCTCCCAGATCTCCACGTGTGTCTCTGCCCTAACAATAAAATAATAGGTTCACAGGGAAACAGATTTTCATTGCCTGGGTCAGAGACCCCTATCAGCCAGATTAAAAAAAAAAAAGGTGGAAAGAGAAAGTATTGGAAGGCAGATAATTCAAAATCTAAAAAAAACAACAAAAACCAAGTAATGAGATGCTAAATAGAAGCTAATAAGCTATTATATGAAATGCAAAAAGTTAACTCGAAGGTGAATGACTCCTTTTATACATGTAATATTTTTTATTAATTGATCTGTTTATGATTTCAAGTCTTTTTACCATAGAGATGAGCCACTGAATACTTTTACAGGTTTGCCGAAACCTATATTAAATAATATTAAAGGCAGAAGTGTTCATATATACAAAAAAAAAAACTGTGTTGCGCCAGTAGAAAAAAAGATTGGGGATTTGTTTTTTTCTGTTTACAACTTTATTACATTCCCCCAAATGAATATGTTCTAAATAAAAAATACCTACATCAGCCTTAAGGGATCATAAAGAAAAGGTTAACAGTTAACCGAAAACGTGGGTACACTAAGGAAAAATGTAGGTGCAGTTCATCTGTTACAGTCTATGTGTGAATACCTAGCTGGGCCGTCCACGTATTATGGGGCTAGCAGTTCAAAGGGATTATGGGGAGTTGTAGTTCATCATAAACAGGAAAGCTGTGCTCAGTAATTTGCATTGCTCATGTCATTGCTAGATGTCATTGCTAGATTGGTCACTGAGTCTTCAGTACATTTCTGTCTGTTTTGTCCACAGGTAATGGTTATGGCAATCATCGTAACTCACCAGGTCTGCTGGTCTCGCCTGGTAACTTGAACAAAAATATGCAAACGAAATCACCGCCGCCAATGAACCTGGGGATGAACAACCGCAAACCCGACCTCCGAGTTCTGATTCCACCTGGCAGCAAGAACACCATGCCCTCCGTGGTAATACACTGTTTCCTTCTTCATTGCTCCTCTATAGTACTTACTCTATAGTACAGTCCATTACATTTTAAGTGACTTTTTGTGTTGTCATGGAGGAAAATATGCACTGTAAAGTTTATTTACCCTTTATTAACTGCAACGACTGATAATATGACTTATTGTGTTCTGCAAATCTGTGTTAATACCCACATGGAATAAACTTCTATCTAACTCAGTATAAATAATGATGTAACAGTTCCCCTAATGGCCAGAAACAAATATTTTTGCTATTTTTCTTTTTAAATACACTGATTTATATAGATGCAAAAATGATCTGCTGAACATATAATGAATGACACCGCCACTGAATACACCAGGGGGAGGGACATTCTACTGAAAGACTTTCTTTGGGCACATTATGCTGCATTATGTCACTATGTAACATTAAAAAAAAAAGTATTTGTGAGATAACTTGAGAGCAAAGTCTATATTTCTTTGCGTGCATTGTGCTTTTCATGTTTGATCACTACAACTGCATGTAAAGCTAAGAATAACATTTAATGCCCTCAGCTTACTCTTTGTACAGCAGTCCTTTAGACCGACGTAATCTCACGTTTTTTTATACCTCAATTGACTTTTCAAATGATATTTGTCTTATAGAGATATTTCACACCTACAGTATTTTAATTATTTGCAATACTGTTTTTTAGTTTGCCTTGAATGCTTGAATTCTACCTACTCGGTAGCCGGCCTGTGCGACAATTGTCTTAATACAATAACAGGGTGTTGTGTTTCAAGGAGAATTGCCCTTTATTAAAAATTTACTTTTACTAATTGTTAATTGATACTCCTTTCCCCTGCTCTCAGTCTGAGGATGTGGATCTGCTCTTGGTAAGTGCTGCTTCTCCTCTACAAACTCCATCCAGAATTGTTCCTTTCTCTTGTTCGGCAGAGAATGACATTTCCAAATGTACAGGGTTTTATGTAATATAGTTCTCATGAATATAAAATCTACTTGGCTTTTATTTTCATAAAAATCACTGTATCGATAGGCGATAGATAGATAGATATTCATGATTCTATAGTGTGCCTATAATTGACAGTTGCTATTAAATATGCATACGCTTGAGTTGTGTACTAGTTTAGAATTATATTGTAGGGGAAAAAAGGAACCAGAGCACCATCTGCTGGCAATCTATTAAACTGCACACCCAAGAAGACCTAACATTGATGAGCAGAATAAACCCTAGGACCCAAGGCTGGCAATTGAAAGTGACATTTGTGCATTTGAATGATAAAGAAACAATGACAGTACAGTTGCATATTTCATCGGTTTTCCACATGGTCTGCTCTCAGCCCACAATAAAGAAATCTTTACTTGTGGCAAGTTCAATTGCCGAGGAGAAGCTGATGTAATGGGTTGCCATGGCGACACTTGGTCTCTTGAAAGATTGTAAATGATAGGGTTGCCAGAGTTCACCGGAGCCACATGTTAAATGATTAATTTGTATCATGTTGATGCTTTTTTTTTCCCTTTATCAAGAGGGGAAAATGTAAATGAATGCATGGAATGCCTTAAAAAATGTGTAAATAATGTTGTCCTTTATTTTTTGTTTTTTTCCCTTTACTAGAATCAAAGGATAAATAACTCACAGTCGGCACAGTCACTGGCTACCCCAGTGGTTCCTGTAGCCACCCCTACTCTACCAGGGCAAGGCATGGGCGGATATCCAACTGCCATTTCAACGACCTATGGAACTGGTATGTATCGCTTTGTTCTTTCCAAAGTATCCTACTGTGGCTCTTACCAAACTACAGGTGTACTTATATCAGGGAAGCCCTGGGTTCATTAACACCTGAAAACACACAACTTGCTAATACATGGGGATAAACTTGCTTTCCATCCATTAAGGCAATATATGTCACCTATCTGGGAAATGCAGTAATGAATAAATGGAGTCTTTGGGTAATCCTCCC
Organism: Xenopus laevis; assembly: GCF_017654675.1. NCBI lineage: Eukaryota > Metazoa > Chordata > Amphibia > Anura > Pipidae > Xenopus > Xenopus laevis. The sequence goes on from NC_054371.1 coordinate 195,166,799, forward strand.
CAGTGCAGTGTACTGTCAGCCTCCATAAGGCTATTTGTATATTTGCCACCATAGTGGTTTGGAATGGTAAACTCATTTGGAGGTGCCATGTTGTTAGGCACCCACAATGATTCTAGTCGCTTACCAGTTTGGGGTATTGCAATCATATTGCGATGTCCCACACATCCCTGCACCATCCTGGGTGAGCACATTCACAGGACAGTACAACTTCTCACATTTCCAAATTATTTTAAACACATAAAGAGTAAGAATGTGTGATGCCCTAGGTATCAAAGGTAAATTGGTCACTGGGCACACGGAGAAAGCAGAGGTTTTAAACAATTTTTTTCCCTTTGTTTACGCCATTGAGAATCAAATATCTGAAGATCAGAATTTTCAAAGAAAGCAAATCAAATAGTTTCCTGTGTGTGTGTGTGCGTGCGTGCGTGCGTGCGTGCGCGTGCGTGTGTGTGTGTATAGATACATATTTGTAAGTGAGAGCATAAAGTATACATGTAATTGTGCGTATATATTTGTGTATGTTATTACAGAGAGAGGGACCATGTCTGCAAATATTTCTTTCCATTCCTGATATAGGTCCATAATGGTGGGGATCACCACGAAAGGTTGAATTTGATGGATAGTTGGGTTTTTTCAACCCAAATTAACTATATCTGTATCTTTGTAAAACATGGAATACATTTAGTGAATTGTATCAAATGGAAAGAACATATGAATATTGTGTTTTGTAGTTAAATGCTGCATACGCTTACTGAATATTCCTGAAATATCTTTGAAACTTGTGATTAATACAACAGATGAGAGATGCCAAGATCTGCCTAGTGTAATTCTGACAGCTTTTCTCTATTTCTGATGGCTTTTGATGTATTTGTGCTGCCATGTCAGGCTGTATCAGCTGCTGCTAATTTCCATTCCTAAACTCCCACCTTTAACTGTGTTGAGTAGAAATGCGGGTATGCAGAAGAATGCACTCTGCTGCTCTCACACCTAAAGAAGCAAAAAGGGGAATTAAGGGAAGATGAAGCAATATGTTAGTGATCAAGAAACAAATTGCCGAAATAACTTGTTTGTGTTTAATTAACTTTTTTTTTATAATGGAGTTTCAAAAAAACTTGAATTTGAAAAAGAATAAATTAGCCTTGCATCATATCTTTGCCCTGAAGTTTTATCAGTTGTTTATCAGTCCAAATCTTTTTTCAAGTACATTTTCTCCACAAACATAATAATTGTAGTGTAGTAGAAAGCTTAAAACTGATTTCTATTTTTTTGGGTTTTTTTAAGAAAAGATAATAAAAAATATATATTTCTGTCTACTTTATTTTCACATTTATTCAGCTGGAATTATTATTTTGTAGAGCATAGTAAATACATGAACATAATAGTGAAAATTAAATGCCAACAAACAAGGCAAAAAAATACTTTTATTTAAAAGTTTCTTAAAAATTAGGGATGTCGCGGACTGTTCGCCCGCGAACTAATTCGCGCGAACATCGACCGTTCGCGTCCGCCAAATGTTCTCGAACGTCGCGCGACGTTCGCCAATTTGGGTTCGCCTTAGCTGGCGCTTATTTTTGCCCTCTCACCCCAGAGCAGCAGATACATGGCAGCCAATCAGGAAGCTCTCCCTCCTGGACCACCCCCACACCCCCTGGACCACTCCCCTTCCATATATAAACTGAAGCCCTGCAGCGTTTTTTCATTCTGCCTGTGTGTGCTTGGAAGAGCTAGTGTAGGGAGAGAGCTGGTTAGTGATTTGAGGGACAGTTGATAGTAACTTTGCTGGCTAGTAATCTACTTGATACTGCTCTGTATTGTAGGGACAGAACTCTGCAGGGATTTGAGGGACATTTTAGGTTAGGTAGCTTTGCTGGCTAGTAATCTACCTTCTACTGCAGTGCTCTGTGTGTAGCTGCTTGTGGGCACTGCTTCTGATCTCATCTGCTGACTGCTGCCTGTAACCCAATAGTCCTTGTAAGGACTGCTTTTATTTTCTTTTTTCTTTTTTTTACTTTGCTACTGTAAGAGCCCAGTGCTATTAGTCTAGCTGTGTTGGGGAGTGGGACTGGTGTGCTGCTCCTCCTAGTAGTTCACCACTACCAGCACCAACCAGAGTCAAAATTGTTACAAAGTATCTTATTTGCACCTGTTAGCTGTTCTGAGCTCTCTGCCAAAAGCTAATTAAGTTAGAAACTGGTTTTTTTCTGGCTGTTCAGTTCAGAGAAAAGAGGGACTTTCCAGTACAAAAGATGGACAGGGGGTTGAGTGGTCAAAAGAGGGACAGTTGGGAGGTATGCAAGTGCCACCTAGCTGTGTGAGCTTTTTCACATTCTGTCTAAATAACAATAATAATTCCGTGTCCGTAAACATCACCTGAGTGATGTTTTTACAGCAGCAATAATATATTCCGTACCCACTACTGTATACGTTGCCCTTACAGGCATTGTTTGCCCAGTCTTTAACCAAGTGCCACCTAGCTATGTGAGCTTTTTCACATTCCGTGTCCAGAAACATCACCTGAGTGACGTAGTGTGATTTCTGCCCTTTACAGCACAAAACGCAGCGCTGTGTCAACAATGTATTTTTCAGATACATTTTTGCCCTTGATCCCCCTCTGGCATGCCACTGTCCAGGTCGTTGCACCCTTTAAACAACTTTAAAATCATTTTTCTGGCCAGAAATGTCTTTTCTAGCTTTTAAAATTCGCCTTCCCATTGAAGTCTATGGGGTTCGCGACGTTCGCGAACCGTTCGCATTTTTTCCCGGAAGTTCGCGAACTTTTTTTCCGACGTTCGCTACATCCCTATTAAAAATGTCTAAACCCATTTTCTCCGTAATTACTTTGGGTTATCTGCCTCATCTTTATGTATTGCAAGAATAACAGACAGCTTTTTAAATACACTGATACACCATGTTTCTGTCCAGAAGACCATTATATATATACATTTATCACAAATTTATTTTGGGGTTCTCAGTGCTTACAGTAAAACACTTAAGATAGTGAACCCTGACCCGTTGAAGCCCTCCTATCTAGTCCAATCATATTGCATCTCTGCATGCAAAGCAGAAGAGAGTTTTATCTCCTTAGAAAGGCAAGATAAGTGGTGATAACCCATTGAGTAGGAGGCTCCCATGGTAGGTAGGTGATCATTGTGCCTAATGGATAGTCAGTGACATTCATTAACTGCTTTCATATAGGAAAGGAATGTATAATGTTATATAGTAAACTTTGAGTTTGGGTGGATTTTACAGAACAATACTTAGCCTGTTACTGTTGTCTTTTCTCCTACAGAATACGCTTTAAGCAGTGCAGACCTATCATCACTATCTGGGTTTAACACCAGTGCCCTCCATCTTGGCTCAGTTACTGGCTGGCAGCAACATCATCTGCACAATATGCCTCATTCAGCCCTCAGCCAGCTGGGGTAAGCTCTTATTGCCACCTAATTAACTGGCCACATGTCTAAAGCTAAATCCTGGCATAGCATACTGCCCATGTCACCTTGTGCTTTCTCACTTTCTATTACATAAAGCTCTGTCTGTGTCTATTGCATGTACTTGAACATAATACGCTTAGGGGGGAATGTAATTAAATTTGCAAAGAGAAAAACAATTCGCCAATAAGAATACAAATCCACATCTCGCAATGTAATATCGTTCCTTAAACTGTTATTGCATTGCGAATTTTAATTGCGCATTGCGAATTTTAATCTTTTGGAACAACTTTTTCAGTAAGAAGCTTTATTACATTTACTGCGCATTGGCGCAAACTATAAAATTCACAAACGCCCTTCCACTGTCGGAAGTGGTCGCTAAACAGTTTCCGGTTCGCAAGGCTAAATTAAATTTGCGCAAAGCAAAATTGTTGATGCAAAAGCATAACTTTTCGCATTACAGACTTTTATTACATTTCCCCATTAGAAATTAATTATAACTTTTTAAAAATCCCATAATTTAGATCCAAGGCTGCAAAGTTGAAGGGCTTGGTATGGCTCTGTCTAAATCAAGTCAAGGTACTAGTGGTGGATAAAGACTATTTCATATGACTTTCTCTGATCTTCTCAGTGTTTATCCTCCACTAAATATTTGACACTGGCTACAAATAGGACCATTGTTACTTTTTAACAAGAGAATAATTGTAAAATGGCAAGTAGCTCAAGGGGAAAAATTACATAATATAGTTTGATAACAAAATGAAATCATTGTACATAAACATTATGCATATTTAGTACAGCACGGGTTCAAGGAGGCGGTGCTCTTTATTTTGCTTCAAGCTACTTTAAGAAATGTAGGTCAAGAGAAGAAAACCAATATTTGGCAGAAATAGATAACATGCCATTCCATGACATGCTTTACCATGCTTCTTGGGTCATACCATTGTGATGCAGCTTTCAGGGATCACACGCGATGCTAAATATTTGCACGGCTGGTGTGTGCAGTACATGTGCAGGGCCCTGAATAGAATCATAGACCCTGGTTCCAGAATACTTTGTGTTAAACAGGACATATTAGGCAGCAGTGCTCACTCAATATGAGTTTGGAATAACCAATAACAAAGGGAGATGGTTCTTCAAAAAAATCTTCCACAACTTCTCTAAAACCAGTTTGTTCACAGATTTATTTCCACTTTAGTGCATTTACACTTGTACTGTATGTAGTAGTTTTGGCAAAGAGCCCAATTTATAGAAAAGGCATGCAGTTACTCCAGAATTTCACATAGGCTCCATGCAGTGTAAGTAATAATGCATATACATAATGGTGCCATGTCTCTTAAAGGAGCAGTATAACGAAGGCATTGATATTCTAAAACAATTTATTTAGTATTTAGTAAATAATAGGAAAAAACTAATAAACATATAGACATTCAGAGATTAAGGAGCAAATGTATCAAAATTTAGAGCTTGATAAATAAAAACTCACCCCTGTTCTATTCATTCCTATGGAAGTTTTAGAATTGTATTTATCAATGGGTGGAAGTAAGATACTAAAAATCCCATAGGAACGAATAGAACGTGGGTGTGTTTTTATTTATTATGTTCTAAACTCACATTTTAAATATAAATCTGCCCCTAAATGCCATGTAGTAAGAGACACAGTAGGAAGAAGGTCCCTGCCCTGTAGAGCTTACAATCTAAACACATCTGTGTAGATCTGCTCCTGCATCTAGTTGTTGTCTTAAAGGGTATGCTTTGTCACAGCGTGACACTTTTTTCACTAATTCACAGGTAGAAGTTGTTAGAAAAAAGAAATTACCTTTTTGCCAGCAGGTGGCACTTTTAGACAATGAATTTAATCAGAATGTTTCATGTGAGCTTTATTATTTCCTCCTGTTAGCCAAATAATATACTAAAGTCGGTAAGATGCAGAACGTATTATCCTCACACAGAAAGGGTAGTATGTTCCTTAGGTAACTAGAATATATAATAAAAATTTAATATATGTTCCTGACTATATATAAAAACCCATTTCTGTAGGTTTCAAACTCAGAGAATAAAAATGCTTATTTATAATTGTATCTTATTTTATGCAGTGCCATTGAAAATATATTATTTAATGTATGTGCGTAACACATGGTTTCTCGGTACCTGAGAAGAGGCCATATATCTCAGAGAACTTTTGCCTGTCATGCTTTCCCTTTACGTACAGTATGTAGGTCCATTTGATCTCAGTAGAATTGTTTTCTGTCCCACAATACTTTTGAGTTGAGGTCTCATTTAAACAGCAGGTCAGCCTTGCTTGTCTCTTTTAGATGACGAGATAGTTGTCCAAAATGTGCCAGAAAGAGCCAACTGTGAGGGGCATCTTTAAGGACATCCTCAATGAGTTTCTATCTGAAGGTGGACAAGCACAGAGGTGCACTGCTGCTTAAAGGGATACTGTCATGGGAAAAAAACATTTTTCAAAATGAATCAGTTAATAGTGCTGCTCCAGCAGAATTCTGCCCTGAAATTCATTTTTCAAAAGAGCAAACAGATTTTTTTATATTCAATTTTGAAATCTGACATGGGGTTAGACATATTGTCAATTTCCCAGCTGCCTCAAGTCATGTGACTTGTGCTCTGATAAACTTCAATCACTCTTTACTGCTGTACTGCAAGTTGGAGTGATATCACCCCCTCCCTTTTTCCCTCCAGCAGCCAAACAAAAGAACAATGGGAAGGTAACCAGATAACAGCTCCCTAACACAAGATAACAACTGCCTGGTAGATCTAAGAACAACACTCAATAGTAAAAACCCATGTCCCACTGAGACATATTCAGTTACATTGAAAAGGAAAAACAGCAGCCTGCCAAAAAGCATTTCTCTCTTAAAGTGCAGGCACAAGTCACATGACCAGGGGCAGCTGGGAAATGACAAAATGTCTAGCCCCATGTCATATTCCAAAACTGAATATAAAAAAATCTGTTTGCTCTTTTGAGAAATGCATTTCAGTGCAGAATTCTGCTGGAGCAGCACTATTAAATGATTCATTTTGAAGAAATTTTTTTTTCCCATGACAGTATCCCTTTAAATCTATTTAATGTGAGTGTTAGTGAGTTTAGAGGTGGTTTTATGCCTCCTCATTCTGTAACTCCGTTTCCTTTCCTCCTACAGAGCTTGCACTAGCACTCACTTATCTCAGAATTCAAATCTCTCCCTGCCTTCTACTCAAAGCCTCCACATCAAGTCAGAACCTGTTTCTCCTCCTAGAGACCGTACTACCACACCTTCGGGATATCCACATCACACGCGCCACGATGCGGGACGATCTCCTGTTGACAGCCTGAGCAGCTGCAGTAGTTCGTATGACGGAAGCGACCGGGAAGACCATCGGAACGACTTCCACTCCCCCATTGGACTCACCAGACCATTGCAGGACGAAAGAGAAAGTCCCTCAGTCAAGCGCATGCGGCTCTCTGAAGGATGGGCAACATGATAGAATCAATATATATATATATTAGATTTTTTTTTGCAGTGTGTGTGTGCTATACCTTAATGGGAAAGGGCGGGAAGGGTCGATATACATTATATGTGCCGTGTGTGCTGGGTTTTAAAAAAAAAAAAAGTCAGGTACTCCGTTTTGTAAAAGTACTTTTCAATTGCCTCAGTGATCCAGCGTAGGGTTGATGAGAACTGCTGAGATAACATGCTTAGCACTTGAGCTGTACAATAGAGAACTTGTACAAAATAGATTTTGAAGCTAACTCCTTTTTTTCACTGTTGTGCTCCCTTTGCAAAATGTATGTTACAATAGATAGTGTTATGTTGCAGGTTCAACGTTATTTACATGTAAATAGACAAAGGAAACTTTTGCCCGAAAGTGGCAGACCTTTACCAAGGAAGAAAGCAGCTGTTATGCAACATATGGACAAAAAAATGTACAGAAGTGTAGACAAGACCCAGCATTTAATCGGTGGACAGTGAGATATGTGAAATGACTGAGCCACCCTCTTTATATGTAATTTCCTCAAACAAACCAGCATCTAAGGCATGGCGCTTATTAAAAAAGCAAAAAAAAAGGAAAGAAAAATAAAGCCCATCCTAAATGCTGCGTTTGAGAGCTTACATATTTTATTGTTCAGTTCTGGGTATACATCACTTAATATATAGAAATATAAATTATGTACATTACATTTTGCTTATTTTCATATGAAAAAAAAGGGTAAAACAAAGTTTGCAAAGCATTTGTGGCTTTTTGTAGGTTAAGCCAAAATGTGTTTTTTTTCCCCCCTTGATTGCTTCGCAAATATTTTACAGTCATTTAAAAAATGAAAACAAAGGGGGGTCTTTTTTTTTTTTTTTGTAAAAAATGCTAAAAAAGAAAGACAAACGACCGCCTGAAAACCATGAAGAACTCCGTGCTTTTGCTAAAAACAAATATAACTGTTCTCTCTTTGTAGAAGTTCTGTTTTTGAAACGTGTATTTCTAATTATATAAAATAATATTAAGAATCTTTTAAACAAATCTGTGAAATTAACATGCTTGTGTATAGCATTCTAATATATAATAAACATGGAACTAGCTTTTTTTTTGGTTATCTGAATAACGGGGAGGGAAATATTCTGACGGTGCAGTTGCACTTTTTTTCACGACTCTGCATTGATGTTGCAGGTCCGAATTCAATTGGGAAGATTTTGAGTCAACTTGTGTTTGCACCCCCAGCTCCATTGTACATACCAGTTGCTGTCATCTGTTTTCTAGATAAACCTCTGTTAGAATGTATCATGCTTAAATAAAGGACTTCTGTTTCCCAACCAACTTCCGCACTATAGCAAGCGACCTGTAGTCATTGGCTTAGTCAACAGACTCAATCTTCTCGTGCGTCCAAATATGCAACTACAACCAAGCGTCTATTGCTAGCGGTCATTTACAGATGACGGGTTCTTTGTAGGGGAATGCTTAAAAATAGCCATATTTCAAGTTTACCTAGCAACATGTTTCAGTAACACACCGTAGTCAACCAAGTTGTCATGACGTAAGTAAGTTAAATAACCAGCAGAAACTAGATGGTAAGTGCAATTTTTAGTAAGGCCTAGGATAGTGAAGAGTGTAGGAAGAGAGTGGAATAGAGATAGGTGGAGTGGAAGTCTCAGGTTCGACTACTGAGTTCAATAAAATGCCGTAAAGAGATGAATGATACACTTGTACTTTGATTTCATAGATAAAAAAGCACAACTTTGTGATGGGTCACTTTCTGTAAAGTAGAACTTTTTACCTTTCTGACATGTACCTTGCCGATTATCTTGGCAACGCTAGTTTTGGCTTTTATGGCGATTCCTTTGTATTTAAGGATTTGGGGCAGAGCCCTAGAGGGGTATTAACATATAACATAAACTTGTCCTATATTAAAAAAAAGGAAACAAAAAACAGGCAGCATAACTTGTTGGCAGAATGGAGGACTATAGTGGCTTCCCCCCCTTTGTTTTTAACTGCAAAACACACCACAAAAATACAGAATCCTCTTTTCTGTATTTCCACTTTTAACTTTAGCGTTAATTTATTTTCTTTTTAAGGAAACCCTGCAAAGTATATTGATTTACAAGAAATGTGCAGTTTCATTGTGATAACATAGAATAACTGTAATTTCCTTATCACTTTCCCATAAACTGCAATAAGGAGAAAAAAAACATAATCTCTCTTTAAAATATGGCAGTCCTAATAATTGTATGTGTTTGTGTCTTATCTTGCATTTTATTCCCCTTTTCTAACTTACATATAACAGTACTGATGTATTTTATTCTCAACATTGTGTTTCTTTCAGGAACTTAAATTATATGTATTTTTTTTCTTAACAAGCCACTTGAAACTGAATAAAAGCTGTTGCCTAAACAGACAGTACTTCATTTGTTTTTGTTGGTACCATCTGCTGTGAAATCTTTCCCTTCACCGCTTACTTTTACTACTATAGACTGAATATTTGTGCTTGTTCCATAGTTTCACACAAGCTATGAACTGAAAGGAAAATGAATGCTAAAATAAATCATAAAAAACATCATCTAACTGTTGCAGATGCAAGTGCTGATTTATCCATTCCTTTATAGGTATTGTTCTGCAAGTGAGGCCTTGCAAGATCATAGTTTGAATTCACAAGCTAGGTTTATATTTGATTCTGGAGAAACTCATCTGTCCTTAATCAGTCGTATATTGCTGGGTTTACAGTTGAGGTCTTGTTTGGGAGATTCAATCACAATGCCTTTATCTGCAAGAAGTTGCTTTGATTCATTTTACTAACTTCTTATTTCCAATTCAAGTAAACAGAAAACATTGTCTAGAGCAGTGGTTCCCAAAATGACAGTCTGGCCACCCTAGGGAGGAGTAGGGCTGTGTGGGTTTCAATATTTAGGCCAATTAGGGTGAGATTTGGGAGGAATGTCTATTTGCTCTTCTAGGAACACCTGTAAGCCCAGCATTAGTGTGAAATTTTAAAGTAAAGCATATTTTATGTTCTAGATATTCTTGGATCTATGACTGAATTAGTGAATCTGCTATCCAGAATGCTTAGGACCTGGGGTTATCCAGATAATGGATCTTTCTATAATTTGTATATTTAAAGTTTACAAAAATCATTTAAACATTAAAAAACCTAGCATTTGGCACAATTTAAAAAATGAAAACAATTTGCTTAAAATGGACTCTCTGGGAGATGGCCTTCTTGTAATTTGGGTAATGGGTTTCCAGAAAACCCTAATAGGATTGTTTTGGGCCCAATTTGGATTCATGCAGCTTAGTTACCATCAAGTACAAAGTACTTTTTTATTAGTATGGAAAAAAAGGAAATATTTTTAAATTCAGAGCTTTCGGGATAATGTGTTTCCAGATAAAGGATCCCATACCTGTATATATAAACTTGATATTAGCTAAGGAGGTCCCAGTCAAAGGATCAACTTCTAATTGAAACTAAAAAAGTCCAATAACCACTGTTCTAGAGCAAGTTAATGTCCACAGAACTCCAAAAACCTTCCTTATCTACATAGAGGAGGTGGAGAAACACCACTGTCATCAAAAAAAAAGCATGGGGCAACACAGATGATGATTGGGAAATGTCAAGGCTTATAGGCAAATTTATTGTAGAAAAAGGAAAGTGCACAACATTTTGGGGTGGTGACCCTTTCTCAGGTAAAAAAAGGTAAAAGTGACTGTTACCAACGAGCATTTTATACATATACTTCCACAAACATGCCCACAGAACTCCAAAAACCTTCCTTATCTACATAGAGGAGGTAGAGCTACACCACAATCTTAGCATACCATACCTGTGGTTCCTTTCAGTGGCTTCCATGAAATGTGAAAAAGTGAAGAACATTCTCCTGCTGGAACCAAGGAATACTCTGATAAATAAGTAGAATGTCTGCCTTCCCTAGTGAGCTGTTGACTTTTGTGCATGTATTTTATACACAGAGTTCAAATAAATGGTGGTGCATATCTGCAATGGGTGGCAAGAGTCTTACTGAGAACTGAAATAGGAATGGTGAGTAAGATATTCCATTTAGTGCACACTTGTATCTGTCTCAGTAACATAACTCTGATTTTAGGACAGCAACCCCAATCTGTCCCAGACACACCCAGTTAACCCCTTAATCTGCCAATGCCATATTTTTGTTTAGCTGTTCCCAGTATTCAGTGACAGTTTCTGAACTGTCCATCCCAAATAAGGTTTATTGGGGGGTATTCAGTAATGGAGAGTTGGAGGCTCCCCGACACCTTATAAATATGCTGGAGGGAAGTTTTGTTTTACACAATAAGAGGGTTATTTATCAAAGGTTGAGTTTTTAGAGGTTTGTGAGGTTTCTTACACCTTGAATGAAGTCACAACTCAAATATTTTCTTATTTCAGAAAAAAATGGAATGTAAAAGACTGGAATCAGTGAATTCTAGGTTAATTGAATTTTCCATGGGAAAAAACTCAAATTGCTCAAATTAATCGAGTTTTTGATTGAAATCCACCAAAATAAAAAACTTGAATATCATGAAGTCTATTAACATCTTCAAATGATTCAAGGGACCCCTGCCATTGACTTCTACATGACCTCAACAGGTTTTAGCTGGAGTATTTTTGGATTCAAGCAATTTCCATCTTTGGGGTGTAATAAATCTTGAAAAATTCAAGTTTTTTTTACAAAAACCCAAAAACACTGTTTTTTTGACTAAAAAAATATCCTCAAAAACTGAAATTTTTAATAAATCAACCTTTAAAATAAATCTGCCCCACAGGCCCTGATAACTGATAGCTATTGTCCAATGTCCACTCATGAACTGGTTTTTAAAGCAGAGAGCCTCCAACGTTTGATTCTAGATTTACAGAACAAAACGCCTTACACTTAAGGGTTTATTTACTAAAACTCAAATTTTTCTGGTTGGGCTTTTTTGGGGCAAAAGTTCAAAATTGTCGTTGAAAAAAACTTATTATACCCTGATGCTGCAGAAATCCCTAATCTAAATACCAGGCATCTCAAACCTGTCGAGGTCATTTATAAATCAATGGCAGATGTCTCAATCCCAATTTGAAGATAGTGTGGTCTGCGATGGGTTTAAAGCCCGATAATCCAAAAAATTTGGGGTTTTCTGTTAGCCTAGTTCTTATTACCTCCCAAGCAATATTAACACCCAAATGTTAAGTCAATTTTATTATATCATCAGGAAATAATACTCTTTATTACACGTGCTATGAGAATGTTGCTCAAGAGGAAGATAAAACTATGTTCATAAATACTCCCATAATTGAGTAACATCTGCAAGAAGAGACTATAATGTAGAAACGCTATTAGTGTCTACTATTGGAGTTTGTTTTAGCTTTAGGGCAAGGCCAGACGTGGTGTTTTTGCTGCGTTTTTACGTTGCGTTTTTAAAAAAGAACAGCCAGGCGTAAATACGCATAAACTGCACGACCACTGAAAGTAATGGAAAACGCACTGTGGCAATTCACACAGGACGCTTGCAAGCTGAAATCCGCCACAGGACGCCAGTATTGGATTTTTTTTTAACAGAAACGCCAATACATCAAGAAACTACCAAATCAATATACTCTATGGGATCTGCACGTTTGAAACCACACTTTGCTTAAATACGCAGCGTATTTTAAATATGGCGTCCAATTTCTCAATGAGAACAATGAAAACAGTGAGAAGTGCATGTTGGGAAAAGAATCCTACGTGCTGAAAAATGCATTAAAAACGCATGTTGACGGTCGCATGTGGCAACGTAAAAACGCCGCAAAAACGCCACGTCTGGCCTTGCCCTTAGTGTATTTATTTTCTGGTATTTATATATTTAACGCAATATTCCACAACACTTTACAGAAATGATACATCATTCACAAAAGTCCATGCCCCAGTGGAGCCTAGTGCCTACTACAGTATCTATGATATAAGGTCCATATCACATTCATTAGGGTCAGTTTTATTAGGAGTCAGTTAACCTGCCTGTGTGTTTTTTGGAGTGCGGGAACTAAACTGGACTATCTGGAGGAAATCCACGCATTCAATAAGACTTACAAACTCCTTGCAGAGTGTTTCCAGGCTGTAACTGAGTTCAGATCCATCTTCTACCATTCTTGAACTTTCATAGAGTGATATAAGAAAAACATTTGAAAAAGTAAGAAAACAATTGTCATATTGGTTCTCAGACATTTATTACAGAATTTCATTCTTCTGAGCATTACTTTTATCGGCTGTGAAATGTGTGTCATGACATTCATAGTTTTAGAGAAGGTGTGATCTCAAAAACCGACCTTTGATAAATAGGCTTCCACGTGTCTTAAATCAGATTCACTTTTTCCCATAGGGTTTTCATGTTATAAACAGTGAGATAAGTTTTTTTTTATTGAATTGCATCTAACGCTACGGGAAAATTTATATTTGACTTAGGAGATAAGCTTTTCTCATCTAACGGATTCTGACCCAATTTGAGAAGAAAAATGTTTTTTTTTACTTATTCAGTTCCACTTTTTCCCATAGGCTTCAATAGAGATTTCAGATTCATATCAAAGAGAAAACTTTATTTTATGGTTTTTCACATAAAAACTTATGGGAGTGATTCAATTTGAGGAGAAATTTTTTTTTTTCCTAATTCAGTTCCCGTATTTTCGCAGATTTTTTCTCAATAGAGTTTTCACACGATAAACAGTGAGATTAGTTTTTCTGAATTGAATTGCATCTCAAATCTAATCTTGTCGATGAATTTTCACATGATACGCCTTTTTCTCCCTGAATTGAATCTGGCCCAATGTTTCTTAAATATGCTTTTGAAAATGAAACGTATGTGAAGGCTGATGGCGGGTTGACTGAAACATGTTTAATCAATTAGATTCCTGTAACCATCCACTCAGCAAATACCTATCAAATATATTAACAGGAATAAATATCAAAATATGCACAATCGTGGGGAAAGAAAACACTACTAAATATAATTTGCAATTTTTCCCCCACAAGTGCACCTTATTCTAAGATAAAATTACAAAAATGCATTTTTCCGTTCATTTTAAAGCAAGAGAATTTGTGACTGCCATGAAAATAAAACTTATTAGCAATTTGCTAGAATGTTAAAGATAATACTTCTTGACTTTTACGACATCTCAAAAGGTTTGGTGGTGTAAACTTGATTATGATGAGGTTTTGGCTATTTTTTTTTTAATATTGAGGAAATTCAATTTTCTAGGGAAAGAATGTATTTGGTGAAATGTCCACAATATTTGAGAAGGAAAGAGGAGAGTATCTACATCTGCTTTCATCTCATACCAGAATTTGTTCTGGTTACTTCAAATTTTAGCTACATCTGCCCAATCTCTTAGATTTCTTTTATCTCAGCACTACTTGAGCAATTACTTTGTATAGATAAATAGATAGATGATAGATAGATAGATAAATAGATAGATAGATAGATAGATAGATAGATAGATGATAGATGAGAGATTTTTTATACAGATAGATAGAGAGATAGATAGATAGATAGATAGATAGATAGATAATGGATAGATAGATAGATAGATAGAGGATTAGTGATGGGCGAATTTATTCGCCGGCGTCAAAAAAAACGGACGCCGGCGTCAAAAACGGGCGCCGCCATCAAAAACGAAATTCGCGAATTTTTCGGCAAAGCGAAACGGCAAATTCGCCCATGACTACAGACGATAGATAGATAGAAAGATAGACAATAGATAGATAGATAGATAGATAGATAGATAGATAATGGATAGATAGATAGATAGATAGATAGATAGATAGATAGATAGATAGATAGATAGATAGATAGATAGATAGATAGATAGATAGATAGATAGATAGATAATGGATAGATAGATAGACAATAGATAGACAATAGATAGATAGATAGATAGATAGATAGATAGATAGATAGATAGATAGATAGATAGATAGATAGATAGATAGATAATGGATGGATGGATAGATAGATAGATAGATAGATATATAGATAGATAATGGATAGATAGATAGATAGATAGATAGATAATGGATAGATAGATAGATAGATAGATAGATAGATAGATAGATAGATAGATAGATAATGGATAGATAGATAATGGATAGATAGATAGATAGATAGATAGATAGATAGATAGATAGATAGATAGACGATAGATAGATAGATAGATAGATAGATAGATAGATAGATAGAATTAGGAAAATATGCTGTTAGGGGGTTGTGTAGGTTTGCCCAGGAACAGTAACCCATAGCAGCCAATCAGCAGGTAACATTTACTGGTCAGCTGATTAAAAGCAAACATCTTATTGCTTGCTAAGGGATACTGCTCTTGGGCAAACCTAGTGCCTTTTATTACATATGGGGGTTAGAGTGGTAAAGTCAACCAGCATGGAACAACCCTTTATAATGGTTATGCAGGAATGCTATTTAAACATATTATTGGCATTCTGTAAGCATTATATTACCAATTTAGAAAAATATTTTGCAACTGCATTACTTTGGTCAAGATATATGATTTCAAATAAAAACAATGGGCATTAACAGTTAATTACATAGCCACAGTTTTTCTGCATTTCCTTTTCCAAATCCCTTTACAAAATTAAGTTTATTATCTCTTGATTGCATTTTCTGCTAAGGAACACAGAGAACAGTACGTAGAACATTTATAGAGACTGCTACTTTCTTTGGATTATTTTTACTTACTCTGTACTAAACGCAGTCCTATTTTTAAATTCTGAATAATCTCTCGAGATTATTTTTCTATTCAAATGCTTCTTTGTATATGGGCAAATAATACTAAATAAGATGCAGCAAATTGACAATGAAAGCTTGTAAATTATACAATTGCAAAAGAGATTCACTGCTCCGATGTAGAAACTAGGTTGCTTAGCAACATATTAAGGGCTTTCTCATCAACTGTGTCAATCACCTATGTTTAGTAGTGTATTCTCTATGATTGGTTATCAGAGTCACACTATATGCAGTTTTGCAGAGATGTTTGCTATCATTTGGCTATAGCTGGCTCTGGTATATGTTAGCTCTATAATTTATTCATCCCCATAGATTTATTACAGAGGGAGAATGTAGTTGTACAGGTAAGGAACCTGTTATCCAGAATGCATGGGGCCTGGGTTTTTTGGACTATGGATCTATGTGTAATTTGGATCTTCATAACTTAAAGGGATTCTGTCATGGGAAAACTTGTTTTTTCTTCTGCACTGAAAAGAGCAAAATAGCAAACAGATTTTTTTATATTTAATTTTCAAATCTGATATGGGGCTAGACATATTGTCAGTTTCCCAGGTGGCCCCGGTCTTTTGACTTGTGCTCTGATAAACTTCACTCTCTTAAATCTTCACTGCACTGGAAGTTGAAGTGATTTCAGCCCCCTCCCTTTTCCCCCAGCAGCCTAACAACAAAATACAGGTATAGGATCCCTTATCCGGAAACCCGATATCCAGAAAGCTCCGAATTACGGAATGGCTGTCTCCCATAGACTCCATTTTATCCAAATAATCCAAATTTTTTAAAATGATTTCCTTTTTCTCTGTAATAATAAAACAGTAGCTTGTACTTGATCCCAACTAAGATATAATTAATCCTTATTGGAAGCAACACCAGCCTATTGGGTTTATTTAGTTTTTAAATTAATTTCTAGTAGACTTAAGGTATGAAGACCCAAATTACGGAAAGATCCATTATCCGGAAAACCCCTGGTCCCAAGCATTCTGGATAACCGGTCCCATACCTGTAATGGGAAGGTAACCAGAAAACAGCTCCCTGTTACATTTGAGAATAGCACTCAATAGTAAAATCCAAGTCCCACTGTGACTCTTTTAGTTACATTGAGCTGGAGAAACAATAGCCTGTCTGAAAGCAGTTCAATCATGAAGTGCTGGCTCTTTCTGAAAGTTCATGACCAGACAAAGTTACTTGACTAACTCCCTACACACCAATATTACAATAAAACTATAAACTTGGTTCAGGAATAAAATAGTATGGTATTTATATGGTAGTGGTATTTGCAGTGTAAACAGTGTAATTGAGAAATAAAAATTACACCATAAAAATCATGACAAAATCCCTTTAAATCTATTAGAAAATCATTTAAACATTAAGGGGAAAATTTACAAATTTTGCTGGGAAATTGACAATATGTCTAGCCCCATGTCAGATTTCAAAACTGAATATAAAAAAATCTGTTTGCTCTTTTGAGAAATGGATTTCAGTGCAGAATTCTGCTGGAGCAGCACTATTAACTGATTCTTTTTGAAAAAAATGTTTTTCCCATGACAGTATCCCTTTGAATAAGCCCAATACTACTGTATTTATGTGTGCCATCTTTGTTTCACATCATGGCACCCTGTATTTGCCACTGTCACTGCCAGTTTAATGCTACCTCAGTGTTGTCTATATAATTTTCTTGTAATGTGATAATTGCCAACTGCACTCTCCTGCCCCCTTATCCTTGACTATTAGTCTTTTTCAGCATACTTATACCATAATATATCTGTTTTCCTATTAATTTGTAGGACCTATTAGAGATGAAAATCACAAGATATAAGTCACATCATTACCAAGAAACAAGAGTGTTAAAGAAAAGTAAAAATGTGACAAATTATTTATAAGGAAAGAAAAAGTGACACACTTTGCCAATTGCTCTATTATTCATGGAAAAAGCAAGCGGGCTACTTTTCCTCTGAATATGACAAAAAAAAAACAATGGATTAAAAAAAACAAGAACTAAGGATGAGTCTCAGGGAGCATCAGCACAGCTGAAAATGACCAGTCAACCACAACAGGCATGAAGACAGCTTTTGAAGTTGATTTTCCTCCCACACATGGCTTGCACAACTTTCTACCTGTTGTGAGTAGAAACATCAGCTTTTGTAACATCATATTGAATCCATAAAAATGACTTTAGTTTGAATGCAAAACGGATCAATTTTGGGCACAAAAGATCTTCAGATTTTTTTTTCTGTCTAGTGGCATATTTTATTCAAGTCTCCATTAGTACATGCTGCCCGAAAACATTCAGTGGAGGCTTTAAGGACATGATAAAAATTATAGAGAGACAGTAATATGCTGTGCAAAGTGTTTTCTATAATAAAGAATGAAAAGATCCATAAAACAGCATGAACGCTACAACACTGACCTCTACAAAATGTATAGCGTGAGGGATTCAACATAAAGTATGTTGTCTTATCTAGGTTCTACGGTGTTTTGAAGGCTGTGTCGTTACACGAAGGCAAACATCAGAGTTAGAGGACCTGGTGTAAGCTTTTTCTTTTAGTATATCACCCCAGGAGTGTAGTGCAGTGATCCCCAACCAGTGACTCGCAAGCAACATGTTTCTCACCAACCCCTTGGATGTTGCTCCCAGTGGCTCTTAAAGCAGGCACTATATATTTTGAATTCCTGACTTGGAGGCATAAAACCAGGTTAAGGATCTCTGTTACTTCTTATTTTCCATCTCTTCAGTGGGGCCTAGGTTTGCCACCCGGCCAGTATTTTACCGGCCAGTATTTTACTGGCCTAGCTGGTATTTTACCGGCCTAGCCGGTAAAACACCTGCCAAGGCCGGAGCCGGTATTACAAATTTATCGGCAATGTAGTTGCCCGTAATTTGTACAAAAGGGGGGTTGTGGGATCACTCCTAAGGCTAAGTAAAAATGTATTAAGGTATAATGGAAGTGCTACTGACTTGGCCAAATTAATCAGTGCACATTCCCTGGGCCCCATATAAGTAATTCAGTATACCGTATATACTCGAGTATAAGCCGAGTTTTTCAGCCACCAAAATATGCTGAAAAACACTACCTCGGCTTATACTCGGGTCAAGTGCAAAAACGGTCGCCGGTGTCTAAAATTAGTCGCCGGCATCTAAGAATAGTCGCTGGCGCCTAAGAATAGTCTCCAAGAATGGTCGCCGGCATCTAAAAACGAGACGCCGTCACCTCCAATGGGAACAGAAACCCGCAATTTTTTGATTGAAACTTACCAGAAGCTGCTGCATTTCTCACCCTAGGCTTGTACTCGAGTCAATAAGCTTTCCCAGTTTTTGGAGGTAAAATTAGGTACCTCGGCTTATACTCGGGACGGCTTATACTTGAGTATATACGGTAAATGCAAGTGCATGTGTTCACAAAGACAGGGGTTATTTAGTTACAAAATTATGATCATAAAGTTGCCATACCACGTCAAGGTAAACCCCACACTGTGGTCCCTAACTTGTTTACCTCTGGTTATAGTATAAAAGGTCTTGTGCCTCTCTGCATACTACCATTAATTGAAGGAAATGTCTGCTTTCTATCCTCCCCCGCCACTAGCTTGCAGCTTTTAAGAGAGAGTGATTGCCCAAACCAATGCCCATTTTTTAAGAAAAATGCAATAATATAAAAATAGTGAAGACAAAGTAAAATTGTATGTATAGGTGCACACTTGGAAAGTGTAGATATATATATATGTGTGGGTACGGGTGTGAGTATAAGTAAGAATATACTATAGGTGTGAGCTAAAGTAAGTAAAAAAGGACAAACTAAATTGGGTGTAGTAATAGGTGTACTAAGTGTAAATAGGTGCAAAAATGTTACTGGGTGCAGTTAAAAACATAGGGCCACCATTAGTTAAATGGGGTAGGTATGGGGGTGCTACAAACCACATGAAGCTTAGCCACAGCTTCAGGCTATATTTCAATACAAAAGGGTGGTAATTTGTAATACACTTAAAAAAAGCCCTTGGCCCAGCCCCAATTTGCTCAGAACTTACCTTTTTTTTCAGGCTTCTGGCCATCGCAGGTGTTGTTCCGCCCCCTTTTGCATCACTGTGCGTGGCTCTGCCCCTTTTTGCATCATGAACCACTCCATTTTGTTCCCGTCCCCCTCCCTACCGGCCAGTAAAATTTTTTAGAAAAGGTGGCAACCCTAGTGGGGCCCTCTTCCTTGAATCAACACTGCTATTGTCCAATCACAAGGAATGGAGATAACGTCTATGGGGCATGAATGCCCAGGGGCCCCATAGGCGCAGTGTAGGCACTGCCTCCACTTCCTGCTGCCCCCAGCGATGCCCTCCGACCCAGATCACAAGGGTGATGCCTTGCTCCACCTCCTCCACTCCTCCTATGTGTTTTTTTTTCAGGCTTCTGGCCATCACACATGTTGCTCCACCCCCTTTTGCGTCACTGTGCATGGCTCTGTCCCTTTTTGCATCATGAACCACCCCATTTTGTTCCAGTCGTCCCCACTGGCCGGTAACATTTTTTAGAAAAGGTGGCAACCCTAGTGGGGCCTTCTTCCTTGAGTCAACACTGCTATCGTCCAGTCACAAGGAATGGAGATAACGTCTATGGGGCGTGATCGCTCAGGGGCCCCATAGGCGCAGTGTAGGCACTGCCTCCACTTTCTGCTGCCCCCAGCGATGCCCTCCGACCCAGATCACAAGGGTGATGCCTTGCTCCACCTCCTCCACTCCTCCTATGTGTTTTTTTTCAGGCTTCTGGCCATCACACATGTTGCTCCACCCCCTTTTGCGTCACTGTGCATGGCTCTGTCCCTTTTTGCATCATGAACCACCCCATTTTGTTCCAGTCGTCCCCACTGGCCGGTAACATTTTTTAGAAAAGGTGGCAACCCTAGTGGGGCCTTCTTCCTTGAGTCAACACTGCTATCGTCCAGTCACAAGGAATGGAGATAACGTCTATGGGGCGTGATCGCTCAGGGGCTCCATAGGCACAGTGTAGGCACTGCCTCCACTTTCTGCTCCCCCCAGCGATGCCCTCCGACCCAGATCACAAGGGTGATGCCTTGCTCCACCTCCTCCACTTCTTCTATGTGTTTGAAGAGGGATCTACTGCCTGCACACCCCAGGTTTTTGCCTGAAAAATTTTTTTTATTGTCATTGAGAATAGCATATTCTCAAACCTCACTGCAAAAAAAACCTTTGGTATGTTATTTTGTTAATTATATAAAATTTTTGGTTATTTTGGTGCATTTTAGTTATTTTATTGCATTTTCATTTCTGCACAGGTGTTGTTCGTTTGTTTCTGTCCGTAAAACTAATTGCAAACTGTAATTCTGACTGCTTATTATACTAGGGGGAAAAAAACATTGATTTTATTGGTTTTATTGAATTTTACTGATTTAGTGATCTTATTGCATTCTGAGTTGTTTTTTGCTACTTGTTTGCCCATGGAAATGTTGCCTGCTGTATATCCATTTTGGGGTCTCTAAATTCTAGATACTTTGGTAGTAATACACAATGGACATCCAACTGTTCAGTGGACCTCTGGCAATCATATATAGATGTTTTTTCTTGATTTCCAAAGCTATGTGGGAGATACGAAATTGCAAATTTAAAGTTTTCAGGTGATTTTTCATAAATTTTTATAGAAACCAATAAGTTCAGAAAAACTGCTGTTTTGGTAATTAGGAGCAGGTAGACATGGTTACCCATTTTGGATTTGACAGAATCTGTACTTTTCAAAAATATATGGTTTCCTGGTATAAACCTACTGTTCCAGGATTTATTGGCTTTGGAATCCAAAGTATGCCATATAGTATATAAGCCATAAAGATACAACAAACATGAGAAAACTCAAGAGCCTCATGCCACAACTACCAAGAATATTGCATGAAAAAGAGAGACTACAGTGAACACAAAATAAACTAATGTACCCAATATGCATTAGTGAGTATATTGTGGGAAAAAATGTGTTTATATAAATATGTTATGTCATTTTGTGTTACTGACACAGTACCTCCTTATGGTTTATGGCACATTTTGTGAGTTACACTATTAAAAATGGTTACAAATGTAAAGTTGTTATACAGTGTAAACAAAACAGATATGGATAAACCTATGGCCAAAGTCAACAAAATCATATTTTGTGAGATTTTAGCTTGAGACAGTGACCAGAGATAGAAGAAACAATCGAAAGGGCGGTATACACCTATATAGACTTATATTTGTACATATTGAACTTGTGCTGAAAATGCATTATTCCTGTTCTTTTAATTAAAGAACATTGTTTTGCTTTCATTAACTCCACTGTAATTATCTTAGAGTTAGTTTAATTAACTGTGGTTGAACTACAACCACCTGCCTTTGACCCTTTGTTGTGGTTGACTTACAGTAAAAGTAAAATTACATAAAACAGAGGTTTTATCTGTGCATTTGTAATCTGATTAACTGCCTACCAAGAACCAGTAAGATATAAGGATAAACAGTTTGGAGATAATTTTACATGTTGGCCTTGGTCATCTCTGTGTAACTGATGAATGAGCCCAGTGACTTTTTGAGAACAATATAGTATATTCGTATACAGATTATCCTGGAGGTACTGATAGAACTGGATTTCAACTATGAATATGGACTATATTCGGATTATCAATTGAAACATGCTGTTCATCCTCAATATGATGTCACAAATAAGCTAAGACATGTAAATGAGATTTCCTTCACTTTTTTTAGTAGAATATAGTCCATATTCATAGTTGAAATCCAGTTCTAGCAGTACCTCCAGGATAATCTGTATAAGAATATACTATATTGTTCTCGAAAAGTCACTTGGCTCATTTATCAGTTACACAGAGATGACCAAGGCCAACATGTAAAATTCTCTCCAAACTGTTTATCAGATAAATGGAAGCCATGCAACTAATCTAATTATTGGCTCTGCAAAGTTGTGTTTGATATGGAAGGATTGGAAACAGTCAGTGTTATATTAGGATATAAACATTTAGGATTAGGATACAAACAGTGCCAAATATGCTTAAGAAAAGGGCAAAGTCTGTTTTAGAATTAATGTTAGCCAATTTAATTTTAACGGGCTGTACATCTAAAGGGCTGTAGGTTCATTGAATTTTAAGTGCCACTAGATAATTCCAGACTCGACTAAAGGATATAATGTGACTTGTGAAACTACCTATGTTGAGCAACACTGACCCAATATTATGAGCAAATCATTATTATTCTATTACCCCTTAAAAAGCCTCAATCTAGTACTTTAAAGGGATATTGTCATGGCTGCTCCAGTAGAATTCTACACTGAAATCCATTTCTCAAAAGAGCAAACAGATTTCTTTATATTTAATTTTGAAATTTGACAGTTTCCTAGCTGCCCAAGTCATGTGTCATTGCTCTGATAAACTTCAGTCACTCTTTACTGCTGTACTGCAAATTGGAGTGATTTTACACCCCCCCCAGTAGCGTTACAACAGAACAATGGGAAGGTAACCAGATAACAGCTCCCTAACACAAGATAACAGCTGCCTGGTAGATCTAAGAACAACACTTAATAGAAAATAGCCAAGTCCCACTGTGACTCATTTAGTAACATTGAGTAGGAGAAACAACAGCCTGCCAGAAAGCAGTTCCATCCTAGTGCTGGCTCTTTCTGAAATCACATGACCAGGTAAAATGACCTAAGATGGCTGCCTACACACCAATAATCCAACTGAAAAAATACACTTGCTTGTTCAGGAATGAAATTTTATATTTTAGAGTGAATTATTTACAGTGTAATTAAGAAACAAAAATACACCATAAAAATCATGACAGAATCCCTTTAAGTATTCAGCACTAACAGAAAAATCACCACTCCTCCTCCTCCTCCACCCACCCATGGCTCACTCTAGTGTTGTGATAAGAACTGGAATTTTATAGGATCCTCATATGCATTCGACAGCTGAAAATCTCTAGTGGTCTATCCAGAAAGTGTATTTAATATTAGTTAGAATGATTTGATTGATACTGTGTGTGTGCTCTTATGTCATCGGATCAAGAAAACATGCCCGTGAAGGAAAAAAACAAGCATGTTTATTAGAGAATATATAAGGCTTTCTTCTTATGTGCACTAGTTTTGCAGGCTCGCCTGGTGGTGCACACAAAGATCTTACTCTGCCATAGGAGTATAAAGCATCTTTATATTCCAGCCACATCATCTCCTTTGTGGTCAGTTGTAGAAGCACCAGGGCCTCATGGGACCTGCCAGGTTTCTGTAAATGACCATTTGCAATCCCTAAAATTCTAAGAATAGCCCAGCTGAGAAGATTAGTAGGTTTTGTGGGTTAACTCGCCAGACATATTTCTATGCAGAAGTAGAGAAGAATCCTGCTATACGTCTGGAAAAATATAAGTTCAGTTATCCAAACTTGTACCTCGTGAAATTATGTCTCCAATAGAAAACCACTGAACACTTGGCAGTCTGCTCAGAAGAAGCCACACTCCAAAATAGCACTAGCAGTGGCTGTCAGACTAATATAATTTCAAGCTGTATTTGCTGAGATTATTTAAAATAAAGGTTTAAGTCTGAGCTGAAGAGCTACCAGCACAAATGTATGTAAAATGACTTTTAACATGAAGCAAGGACCCGTTTTCAAACAGCGAAGACACTTCCCCTGGAGAAGAAAAGAGACAGTTGAGATAATGTGCTTTCTATTTTCCTTCTACTGTGAGATGTATATTTATAAATCAGAAGAGGCTCTGCTCACTTCCAAATGTAGAGCCATCACTGTCACAAAAAAAAGAAAGATAAAGTTAAAGTGTAGGAAATGTGTGGATTCTAAGAAAGGCCCCAGTACAGGGCCATATGTTGTTCCACAAAATCACACACAGAAATAAAACTGCAAAAGTGCTCAGAGGACCACTTTGAATAAGTTTAAATCAATTATTTTTTAGGGGAACTAAAGTGTAAAATAGAATAAGGCTAGAAATGCTGTATTTTGTATACTAAACATAAACATTTACTTACTGCACCAGAAGCCTAATTAAACTAATGATTTAAGTTGGCCGCAGGGGGCTGTCATCTTGTCATCTTTGCAAGACCAAGACTACGCACATGCTCAGTGTGGTCTGGGCTTCAGTTGGGAGATTAAGCTTAGGGATCATCATATCAAAACAACACAAGTCAAACAATATCTGCCATAGAAGACAATACAGCAAGACTGATTAATAATCAGAATATGCTGACTGCACTGGGTCTGCAGATACAAATCTCTACATAGTCGCCGGCTGCTCTACAGGAAAACAAACAAAGCTGCTGGAGGCAGGGTTGGACTGGGGGGGCCATGACCCACTGGGACTGCTGTCCCAGGGCCGTCCCCTGCTCCCCTACTGTGATGTGCCGAGCCGCTCAGTGTGTATGCGCAGCCAGCGGCTGAAAAAACATTTTTTCTTCGTCAATCCCATAATTGGGAGATGGGGCTGGCCCGGCTGGGCCCATGAGGGTTAGGGCCCGTCAGAAGTTTCCTATCCGCTTCAATCAGAGCAAGTAAATCGAAGGGGGAATTTCACTGCATACAGTCAGGTTTATTATAAAAACAGTAAAAATTTTGGAGATAGATTTCTTTTTCATTAAAGAAAGTAAAAATGGGATTTTATTTTTTTGTCTTTACATCCCCTTTAATTGGAATTAATTACTGGGGGCCACAATTTGTTAAGCACCCTTCAACAACTGTAATTGTTTACATGAGACCCCAGGTCATTGGTCTTTACTGAAAACAACATCACCCAGGGTTCCCTTGTGGTTGGCTTGGGCTGTGCACATGTGCAGTAGAATAAAATCAGAATTCATGTGTGAAAAGTTGATATTTTGCTCTACAGTGAATGTGCACAGCCCAAGGCCGCAGCCATGATCCCATAGACAAGAAGAAGATGGTGGCATGATGCTCACTAGAATAGTCAATGAGCTGGTGGCTGTTTTCACTGAAGAAGGTTTAAGGTAAGGTGTTATAATCACTGGGGTATCTAAAAGATTTCCCCTCTAAGGCAAAGTCTTCCCAGGAACAGATTTTAATATTGCCTGAAAAAAATTAACATGAATAATAATAAAATGTTTTTTCTCACAGTGAAATGAATTGAGATCTTGGTTTATTAAAACATTTGAGATTTTTAAACTCATTGAAGATGAATGGATAAGTCGCACAAATTTTGTCAGCATTTTTTTTCAAGCATCCGCATATTTTTTTTCATGAACTCGTATTTTGATAAATCTGCCCCTTTATGATGGACAATTTTAATTTTTTAAATTTTTTATAGGAATAAATAATCTTGCCATCTTTAAAAAAAAAAGCTATGTAAAAACATTAAAAACATCCATGGGGGTCATAAAATTATTGGGTTATGCTCTTATAGACAGTGATACAGGTATAGGGTAGGATCTGTTACACAGAATGCTTTGGACCAGATGTTTTCTGGATAAGGGATCTTTCCATAATCCGGATCATGGCATACATGGGGTCATAAAAAAACATAAATTCATTGGTTCTGCTCTTATAGACAGAGATACAGGTATAGGATCTGTTACATGGGGATCTTTCCATAATTTGGATCACCATACCTGCTAAAAATCATTTATATATTAAATAAGACCAATAGGATTATTTTGACACCAACAGAGCCACGATCAGGGGGGTAAAGGGGGGACAGTAGCCCCAGGCCCAGTAGAGTTCTAGTTTAAAGGGGGACCCAGCTGTGCTGCACTTCCGAATTAGCCAGCCCCCCTTGATTTAATGCAGGATGTCACTAAGAGGAGAGGAGAATAAAGAATATTGCAGTGTGAACTTTAACAGTAAGTTCCATGGAGCACCAGTTAAATTAAACCCCTGTCTACCAATGTTTTTTTTCTTTATCTTCTATGGGACCCCTGACCATCAATTTTTTTTAAAAAAAAAACATCTTCTATGGGACCCCTAACCACCAATTTAAAAAAAATCTTCTATGGGACTCCTGACCACCAATGTTTTTTTTAAAAGAAAAGTCTTTTATGGGGCCCCAGGCCACTAATGTTTTTTTATTTTGTATGGAGCCCCTGGCCACCAGTGTATTTTTTGATTTCTCTTTGTGGCCCCTGACCACCAATGTTTTTAAAACTGGAAGGGGGACCCTAGCCAATGGGTTTTGGAATTTTGATGTATGGTGCCCTGTGATTTCTGATGGTGGCCCTGGCAACCAATATGGATCTACGCTAGAGTTGGTTGCCGCCTAGTTTTGAACCAGACTGGTGGTTTATCAAGGTGTTTTTCAAGGAGTTCAAAGCTTTCTGCCCTGTTTGCAGCATTCTAAAAACCGAGCAGGAATCAAGCCAGTTGTGTCAGAGTTACATAATAAATATGTCATAGTTCTGCCCCAACGTCATTAGTAAGCATCAAGTACTGCTTTTTATAAAGAAAAAGGAACTACATTTTACAAAAAAAAATACAGTTATTTTCTTAAAATGGACTCTGTGGGAGATGACTTTCCTGTCATTTGGAGCTTTCTCGATAACAGGTTTCCAGCTTTTTGGATAACAGAATCCCAAACCCGTAAGAACATGTATGGTCACAGGGTGTATACTTCCCAAATATAGTGAATTAGCCATGTTCATGCTTCTGCAGTCCTCTTCTGCAAGGGATAGGTGCTCTGTTGCTTTCGGAGTAAATATCTAAGTATCTAACAGAAGTTTAGGGTAAATGGTACAGTAATGCAGCAATATGGGTTTATATAGGTGCTGAGGTCGTTTCCCACACAACAACTTACCTCTGATATACATTTAAGTAGGATTTAAGTGTCTGTGCTTAAATCTTCAAACATGCCATCGGCTCCCTCTAAATCTCTCTTTAAGAAGCTCAGCTACAAAATGACATTTGGATAGATGCGCCGAGATCAATGGACATCAGACTTCCTACTTCACAGAAGTGTCATTAAGAATATATTCGTCTATTGCCTTTGATTAGGGAGGGCTTAATGAGATGCTAGCTTACCCATAAGAAAGCATTCTCCGTCACTGTTCCTTCAAACCAGACATGCCCAGAAGAACAGAATCCAGTTGAACATTGGGGCTCAGTTTTTGAATCCATTAAGTTCCTTTGCAATTTTACCCAGACTTTGACAGCCAAGCCTACAATAAATAAACCAAGGATCCAAAATCACAACAAAGATTTCATTAAATTGAAACAAAAATGACAAGACATTTTAAAAAAAAAAAACCCTATTTGCAGGAAATCTGCTTTGAAGTGTATTGATGTTGGTGCCACAAACTGCTGCAAATGGTATTGCTGATTTATTATTAATGATCAGGGTCTTTTCCCCCTTTAATTGGTCTGCATAGCATTGGATGCTCTACCTTTTGATATATCCTTTGTGTCTGTGCGCTTTCTTTTTCTTGTGCGTACGGCCTTTCAAAGTCTTAATGTTTGCGTCTGGCTGAGAAGCATTATTATACCATTGGATTACAGTCGGAAAAAGGAGTGGAGACGTGATAAAAGAAATCAGTACTGTACAAAGTAATAAATGTGTTACAAGCGGATTTCAGGAAAGTAATTTTCTCTTTGTGCTCCTTCGCTGACAGTATACAAACTAAGTTGACTTGCCACTGCTGATTTATAATGTCACCGAGACATCATTAATAATACTTTTTTTCCCCCCCCCCGGTAATTCACTGTTGTCAGCCCCTTATATTACATATTAATTCTACAAATGGAAAATCTAAGTCTTAAGTGTGTATCTTAGATTAGTTTCTCATCTTTCATGCAGACTTTAATATTTCCCCGAGACGTGTTGATATCGGCAGAGGCAGTGTAAACAACACACCTGAGCGCATCTGTCATCCGGTTACAGAATTGTAATAATTATGGGACATTGTGACTTTTATTGACAAAAAAAAAACCCCGAAAAGGATAAAACTGCAGTCTGTCGGCATAAATCCTATAATGGCATTTTCTTGTTAAGTGTTACAAAGCTAAAAATTACTTGAAAACCATTTGCTATTCATTTAGGGATGTGTTGACTCTTCTGACGTGAAAGGTACTTTTTCCCTTATTAGAGTCAAGTGGGAAATGATATTTTCAAGGTCAGTAACTAAGGTCAAAGACACTGGATTTCTCAATGCTCAGCTGCTATTCAGTCACTAGCAAAAAATGCTTTTAGCCACTGATTGCAAAGCTGTGTTTCCCCTACCTGAATAGATGACCTCCCAGGGCCTTTACAAATGCCTCTGTTTAAACCCCTGTTTAGGGCTCGTTTTCTAATGCAAAGTGCAGTGGAAAGTCCTCAATTGTGCCACAAAATTGCATCCATACAATTGCTATTCAAAAAGGTACTTACATTTTGCACTTTTTCAACAAAAGAGATACCCAGCAGGTATTGATGCAAGGCACCCGGATGTAAGTGTGCCTTGGAATTGAAGTGGTCCTTCACCCCAAAAAAATATTTTTTGCATAATATACTCTGATTTCTTAATGGTTCTAAAGTTATTTGCAAAGTAATTGCTAATAAAATAAGTGTTTGCTTATCCCTTTTCTGTTCTCTAGGTCAGACAATGTAACATAACAAATGAAGAGTTGAGACCTGCTACCCCCACTTTACGCTCCCCTCCCCAAAGAACTAACACATGACATCACAACTAGGTCACAGACGTCCTCCAAGCCCTGAGCCTGGATCCTGCCTCTTTTTCAGGTCTGTGCCCTAGGCTGTCCACCAACCCCCAGGCCCCCAGGCTTACCCAGCTGCCAGCTAACCTTGTCAACTGCCCATTCAACTCATCCCTGAGTCAAAGCACCCCAACCAACTGTGACATTACCTAAATCTCCAAACACATAGGTATGGGATGGACAACTACCTATGCGTTTGGAGAGGTCCTCATCTCTGGCCCTCCACCTGTTTGAAGCCAGGTAACTTGTGGGCCCATTCTTAAGTTTCTAATCCAAAGCCAATCACAAACCAGGGGAAGTAGAACAGGATCAGGCCTCCTAACATTCTCATGCCCTGCTTCCCAGGAGGCAGGTCTCCTCTGAGACTTTTAATCAACTTTAACCAGCTGTTTTCCAATACTGTTTTCTTGAGTCAGAGACTGGAATGCAGAGAATGTAAACAGACAGAAAGATACTGCTTTCACTAGTTGCTTATAGGCACAAGCTAATATCCACCCTGGAAAGTCTTGTATCCCTGCTGACACAAGCAAAACATCAACGCAGCTCGCATGCGATTTACCAATTTGATCACAAATTATCAACCATATTGGTAAACACTTGGCAAGTTGCAAGGGTGCTGCAAATGATAAAAGACGCAAAGCTATGTAAGGTTTGCATTATAGGTCTTACCTACCTTGACATCTCTGACTAACCGTCTCATGAATTTTCACATCTGCACAACAGATAAATCAGTAATCCACTTCCTTAGAAAAGCAACAAAGATATTTTATCTGTCTACTGTCACTTATCATTCCATACTCAAACCCTAGCTCTTATATTATCACTGGATCAATTGCTAGTTTAAGGGCATGTAAAGGCAAAAAAAATAAAATCCCATTTATAATTTCTTTAATGAAAAAGGAACCTATCTCCAATATACTTTAATTAAAAAATGTGTACCGTTTTTATAAGAAACCTGATTGTATGCAGTGAAATTCTCCCTTCATTTACTGCTGTGGATAGGAATTGTCAGACGGTCCCTAACTGCTGAGCAGGGAAACAATCATATTTATGAACAGCAGGGGGAGTCCCCGCCTTACTTCCCAGCCATGCAGAACTCAAGCAGCTTTGTTTATGACGATCCCTAAGCAGCCCAGACCACACTGAGCATGTGCGCAGTCTTAGTCTTGCAAAGATGTTTAACAAAGTTACAAGATGGTGACCCCCTGTAGCCAACTTTGAAAGCATAAATCATTTGTTTGATAAGGCCTGTGGTGCAGTAAGTTCATGTTTATATTTAGTATACAAAATACAGCATTTTTAGCCTTATTCTATTTTAGACTTTACATGCCCTTTAACTATAGGAAATTCTAAAGCTGTATGTATCAATGACATTTTGTTTGGCTGAATAGGACTAACTAAACACCAGTGAGTGGACATTCCCCTCGGCCTCCTGTGTTTGTTCTGTCTTATCATTACTCCAACTTTGTTCAAGATTCCTAACAGTTTTTTATGATTAGTATCTGTTCATTTGCTGGAAAACATGACTCTGCGTAATCTGTTACTATTTGTAGTCTCACATTTGTCATACTCCGCATGCATAAGAATAGTTTTTGGTTTTCCTGTTTATACAGCCACCTCTTGCTTAGAGAGTCAATGCTTGCAGTGTGTAATGTGTCATGCAACAAACTAGATAAGGAAACCTGGATCTTTCTTAAATAATAGGTCTCAATGTATTACAAAATACATATAACATTTCCAAACATTGTTCTAACACACTACTGTGAGTAACCCACAGGCCCTGTACACAATCCACCAACTGGGTCTATATGTTTTTTAATATCTTGGGTCTAAAAAAAAAAAGTCATAACCAGCCTCTTAGGTCCTCTTTAATAAAGGAAGGTAGATGTGTGTCTAGAGCAGTGATCCTCAACCAGCGGCTCACAAGCAACAAGTCACTCACCATCCCTTGGATGTTGCTCCCAGTAGCCTCAAAGCACGTGCTTATTTTGAATTCCAGGTTTGGAGGCAAGTTTTGATTGCATAAAAAACCAGGTGTACTGCCAAACAGAGTCTCCTGTAGGCTGCCAGTCCACATAGGGGCTACCAGATAGCCAATCACACATCTTATTTGGCACCACCATAAAATTTTTTCATGCTTGTGTTGCTCCCCAAATCTGTTTACAATTGAATGTGGCTAATGGATATAAAAGCTGAGGACCCCAAGGTCACAAGACTATATTGTCAACAGAAAATGCTGGATCAAGCTGGATATTTGAAACCAATTAGGTTGCTCACTGGTTAATTAGATAATTAATTAGATAATTGAATGGCACGTCTATTAATTGAAGGGCAAGTTACACTGCTGTAGAGTGGAAGCAGCTTCAGGTAAACCCATACCTAATATCAAGTGACAAGTGAAATGAGTTATATGAGTAGCATTTATATCTAGTTAAAGGGATAGGAGAAACACCATATAGGTATTTAGTAAATACAT
This sequence comes from Xenopus laevis, assembly GCF_017654675.1. Taxonomy (NCBI): domain Eukaryota; kingdom Metazoa; phylum Chordata; class Amphibia; order Anura; family Pipidae; genus Xenopus; species Xenopus laevis. The sequence goes on from NC_054371.1 coordinate 195,198,598, forward strand.
CCTTTAAACCAGTGATCCCCAACCAGTAGCTTGTGAGCAACATGTTGCTCCCCAACCCCTTGGCTGTTACCCTCAGTGGCCTCATAGCAAGTGCTTATTTTTCAATTTTTGGCTTGGGGGCAAGATTTGGTGCCATAAAAACCAGATGTACTGCCAAACAGAACCTTCTGTAGGCGGCCTGTCCACATAGGAGCTAACACATAGCCAATCACAGCCGTTATTTTAGCACCTCAATGGACTTTTTCATGCTTGTGTTGCTCCTCAACTCTGAATGTTGCTCACAGGTGAAAAAGCTTGAGGACCCCTGCTTTAAACCATCAGGTCCCTCTGAAGAATGGACTCCTCCACTAGAGACAACAGGGCTCCCTGCCAGTTGTGTAACTACAGAGGAAGCAGAACTTGCAGCCACAGGGGACCTGGGTCTACTTCCGCTGGAGGGGAACCCATGGGTCACCTGCGATTTTATTATGCAACCCTCATTGTTCAATTAATGCAAGATCCCAGTTTCTTACAAATGAATGTAAAACAACACCCCTTTAGACTAGAAGAAAATAACTTTCATATGAAGCAATGTACGTGGTTCTTCACAGTGAGCTCATTGAGGTTGTGGAATGCACTGCCGGGTGAAGTTGTGATGGCTGATTCAGTTAATGCCTTTAAGAGGTGCTTGGATGTTTTCTTGGACAAGTATACTATATACAAGTATACTATCAGTTTGATTCTTAGAAGCATCAGAACAAGATGGATAAAGTTTTTACAATTCAAATACATGGGCAATAAAGAGGAATAATCCAGAGGAGACGTCACCGCTCTTGGAGGAAGCCTGAATGGCGAAACACAAGAGAGACACTGAACCGCTACAAAGCTGCTACCTATTGATTTTAGGCGGATTTTAATGCAAACCAAAACCACATGCTTGTGAGTGCAATTTTATTTATTTATTAAAGGATATTTTACGCTTCTACACATGTTGCTTTTTATTGCCCACGAAGGAGAAAGGCAAGGTCGGAACTAGGGACGGAACAACTATATTTGAGACGTGCTTTAATTAATTGCTGTCTGTGAGTATAATAGACCACAGGGAACACCACAGATCATAGTGTGGGTACTAACTATACCCCATCCTACTTCATCACCTATAACGAATTACACGATTGATGTGCTCTTCTTTCACCTCTTATCACAGTTAAAGATATCTTTGGGGTTCACTAATTTACTCAACACTAAACACGTGTTTGGTGATATATTAATTAAGAATACTACACTATATTATTTTTTTGTTTTTTTCCCCTTCAACAGTAGGGTTTCCAAGGCTTTTCCACTTTCATTCTAAAGATACAAGTCATTGGTAGCCCCATATTACTTCCATACGTTGCAGGATGATGTTTCACCACCGTCTAGCTTACAGGTAAAGATAGGAGTGTGAGTTTATGACAAAGGTAAATAATAATCAATATGCATGAAGAGCATTTGTCTGCTTACTAGATTCAATTTTCCCACCACTCTCTCATACCCCATATTAAATAAATCACAGAAATTTGCCTAGGTGGTGTAACCCATACCAACCAATAACATCTTTGCTTTTAAACAAGTAACCAGTACATGCTACCTGATGATTGGTTATTACAGGTGTCTAGACCGGTAGCAAACGTTGCACCTTGTATAATATAAGTGAGATCACTCTGAGGGCTCAGGTGTGTGACTATAGAAGAACCAGACCTTAAAAGGGTTGTATGATATAGATATGATAAATGAACTTTTTGTATGATGTAGATGTGATAAATTAGCTTTTTGTATGACGTAGAGAGTGATATTCTGAGACAAATGGCAATTGTTTTTCATTTTTTATTATTTGTGGTTTTTGAGTTATTCAGCCTTTTATTCAGCAGCTCTCCGGTTTGATTGCTGGGGTTCAACTTACCCTAGCAACCATGCATTGATTTGAATAAGAAACTGGAATTTGAATAGGAGAGGGCCTGAATAGAAAAATTATTAATAAAAAAAGTAGTGATAACAATCAAAGTGTAGTTTTACAGACCATTTCTTTTTAGATGGGATCAGTGACCCCCATTTAAAAGCTGGAAAGAGCCAGAAGAAGAAGACATCATTCAAAAATGATAAAAAAAGGAAAAACAAAGGCCAATTGAAAAGTTGCTTAGAATTGGCCATTTTTTAACTAACTAAAAGTTAACTCAAAGGTTAAAGGTGCAACTTCGGGCGACTTCGGAAAACGAACCGCCGCGTGTGATTAGCGCCGGCGTTTTTTCATTTAAAGCCGGCGCAGAGTCAGGGAAGGCGTTTGGGGAGATTGGTCGCGCAAAAACGAGGCGATTCGTCGCCAGGCAACCAAATCTCCCCAAAATGCCCAGTGTGGACTTACCCTAAGGCTGCAGGGGAACTAGGAATGTAGACGGAACATTGAGGACCAACATCTGAAAGGTCAACATCTGGAACTTTATGGGTGTCTTAAATTTAATTTACTGGCCCAGTCTATTTTTGCTGTCTCTCTGCATTTCATATATACTCACCCAGAATAATGTCAGGCAGCTTGCTATATTATCATTTAAGAGTAGTCTGCCTTACCTTATACAATGTGTAGGTTCTCTGTCTCTCTCATTTGCAGCTCGATCATAAGCATCCAGTATAAAGCAGGAAATGTAACATTAATGCTACAGTAATCTGTACAGTAAATCAAGTTCCATAAGCCAACTGCAAAGGGATACAGCACAGCCCCCTGTTTAGTTTACATTGAAGTCTCTCTCCATTATTGTATGACTATAACCATCTCACCTTTACATGGGATATAACATAATTCAAATCAGGGCACTGATGCCATTTTAATTATTTTATTTGAAATATATTAAAACAATTTGAATGTGCTGTATGTCTATTTACCCACACCATCAGTATGTTGGCCACCAAGTCTACCCCACAATAAAAATTAACCTAATACAAGAAAACCTAATTCTAACCAACCTTCCAATCTATGGTTATAAAAGATTGTCAGTGCTTTTAAAGTTCTTTGTAAAAACAATTGCTATTGTAAGCAGTATTTTCTTAAAGGGATACTGTTATGGGAAAACTTGTTTTTTTCAAAACAGACTTCTGCACTGAAATTCAATTCTCAAAAGAGCAAACAGATTTTTTTTATATTCAATTTTGAAATCTGACATTGGGCTAGACATTTAGTCAGTTTCCCAGCTGCCCCCAGCCATGTGACTTGTGCCTGCACTTTAGGATGGAACTACTTTCTGACAGGCTGTTATTTCTCCTACATCAGTCTCAGTGGGACTTGGATTTTACTATTGAGTGTTGTTTTTAGATCTACCAGGGAGCTGTTATCTTGTGTTAGGGAGCTGTTATCTGGTTACCTTCCCATAGTTCCCCAGCAAAGACAGGCCTGTTAATCAGCCACCTTGTTGTACATTGTATCAACAGTCTTGGTCATCAGGGCAGAGAATAGAAAGGGAAAGACACTGATTTCAATTGCATTGCATATAGAAATAACTAAAAATAAACATACAAAAATTGTTATAAATGTATATTGCAAAGTTCCTTAGAATTATGTCTTATTGTAGTAGGTAAAAAAAATATTTGGGGGGTTGACATTCCCTTTTACCTCTCCATTATATAGTCCATTTATTGCACATGTAAGGACTGGGCTCCTGATAATGGGAGCAAATGAAGTAAACTGATCACTGATTATAAACAGTTGTCTTGTACAGCAGCAGGATAGTAACAGTTCAGTGTATATTTCAGTGTGTCCACTAGAGGTCGCTAAGATCCAGCTTTTTGAAAAATCAAAATTTCCATCCAATTAACATTTGCTTAATGAACATCATCATCGTGTACAGCTTGTCAGTACAGTGTAGCGCCAATGCCTGTACAGATACACCAATCAACCCTTTTAAACGTACAGGCCCACTGAAAAGGTACTGAATAGAGTTCTGCTGAATACAGTTGTACTTTTGTGTGAGTAAATTGAACCAATAAACACATACAAATGATCTGGTGCATTAAAATCGCTGACAAAGGGATATATCTGGAGCGCAGCGGAGATTTAGATTATTTACATCATGAGCGCTAATCTGTTGGAAATGGGAAAGGATTTCATTATTCCCTTATTATAATGAGACAAAGGAGGTGCAGGTATCGACTCTAAACCCTGTAAAATGAGCCCGGGGTTTTCCTGCAAAGCAGCATCAAATATGCCAAAGAACAAACAAAATCTATTATGTACATGAGTGAGTGTGTGTGGATCTTGTGTGTATATGTAACATAAATACAGTTTGCTATTATCTCTGTGCAGCCAGCAGGCAGGGAGGGGGCAGGGATGAATATTAAGCCCAATTAGCGCCGAGTCTGCTCAGAGGAGGATCCTGTTAGCATTGGGGGAATATCAAAAGCAAGATCCTATCCAACAACTGATAAAATAGCTCATTATTGCTGCACCCAGAAGCAAGGAATTGTGGAATAATAGGCTCTTATTTTATTATTTTTTTTGCATGTAAAATTTGCATTAAATGAAATAAAGATATATGCAATGCAATGCAGAAGAGCAGAGAGGATTTAGGTATGCAACTTTCCTGTGCTTAGAAATCTATCAGCAACTGGTAGATTAATACAGATAAAGGGAGAGAGAGAGAGAGAGAGAGAGAGAGAGAGACAGACAGACAGACAGACAGAGAGAGAGAGAGAGAGAGAGAGAGAGAGAGAGAGAGAGAGAGAGAGAGATAGATAGATAGATAGATAGATAGATGATAGATAGATAGATAGATAGATAGATAGATAGATAGATAGATAGATGATAGATAGATAGATAGATAGATAGATAGATAGATAGATAGATAGATAGATAGATAGTATAACCGGTAATTTGTCTGTTTTTGCGCAAACACATACAATCACCGGTAATGTATTAATAATTTAACCTGTAATTGTTGTGTAAACCTATATATATACATATGTATTACCTTTTACAATAAAAATTGATTTTACTGTAGTGAGGGCTGGATAGATTCAAACAAAAATGTAACTGAATGTGGGGCACCCAACAAAATTCACTGTACAGATATAGAAAAAGAACTGATTAAAACCGTAAAGTCATATTAACAGTTAATATCACGTTCTATTTAGCCGCACTTTACAGGTAGTTGGGTGCAGGTAAGGTGACAAGAACTGCGAGAGAACAAGAACCCTGTGCGCCCCACTCTGCGCTAAAACTGCGCCGAAATAAAGGCGAATTGCAGGAACGCAAAGTAAGAAATCCATGGGTAAGATGTGGACTTTACGAAAGTGAGACTTGGGTTTATTCCTTAAAAGTGAGTCGAATCTGACCGTTTTGAAGTAGAATTTTTTTTTCGTGTCTTGAAGTTTCAGATTTTCGTTATTCGGCTACTGCTGATAAGAGAAAAAAATAGAAACAATAACAATAAAGAAATCAGCGCAATTGCAAGTAAAGATGCGACTGCTCTTGGTGCGTTTGAAAGCGTTAAAGCGCCACACTAAGAAATACGTGGATTTGTGGCTGGATTTCAATCGGAAAATAAATCATTCTGTGGAGCAATAAAGGAGACTTTCGTTTGAAGTGAATGAACGTTCGTTAAAATCAATGTAATTCTGTAGAAAGGGAAAGAAGGGGTCGCAAAGTAAATGAGCGAATTTTCTGCGACTAATTACTCGCTCGCTCTGCAAGTGGGGGGGGGGTAAATCACAAATACAGGAAAACTTTAAGGCAATGCAGTAACTTATAGGAACCAATCAGGCATTTGCTTTCATAACTCGGACAGAAAATCAATGGGATTATCAAAATGGTGCTAATCAAACTGGTGCTAATGAAGCTGGTGCTAATGAAGCTGGTGCATTTTGCTCATAGGTTTTTTTTTATTATTATTATTTTCTCCATTTCCCCATACAAATAAGAAATAGAAATTGTACCTTACTCAAGTACAGAAGTGCCCAGATATAGGGGGGTTTGTGGGGGTCTCTCTTCAATTGTGTTTTAAACGTATTTTACAGTAGTTATTCTACAGGTACCAGTAATATATATAATATAATATGTATATAATTGTACGTACACGCATTTTACATTATTTTATTAAGTGCTGAAAAAAAAACAAGAAAACGTGCAATTTATTAGTCTGCGTTTTGTCGCGGTGTTGAGAGCGACTAAAGGGATTTCGTTAGGTTTCTTATCTTCAAAGGGCAGTAGCAATTAATAGAAACAAATGACGTTCCAATTTGTTCGTTGGCACAACCGCTTTCTAGGCCATTTCACTCAGACTTAGGAGCTGTGGGTGCCAGCTGGCAGTTTGATCTGGCACGTGCTGTTCAGAGGGAGCTTTGGAGGAGCTGCTGGCAGCGGGAGGATTCCTGGCTGGCACTCACACCTTGGCGATGGGTGGATCAGCAGAAACCACTCCTTTCCAGGAGACGAGGGCATTGTTTGTGCCTTGGCCATGCAGGGCAGTTGCACCCAGTGCCAGTCAATGACCCAAACCCCAATTCAGTGGCACGTCGGGGAATACCCCAATAGTGGCAGTTAAAGTGCTATGAAAAGCAAATGTTTTGTTTCAGTCAGCTGTTTCTAGTCACAGGGTCTGGTGCAATATTTGTGATTTGCCCCTAAGCCATGAGATTTGGTTGTTGACATTGCTAAAGGTATAGGAATATCTACCATTGGACAGAGGATTGAAGTGTGTGTGATGGGAGGTGGGACTGCACGATTTTAATCATTAAACTCAATCTGAGGACCTGAAAGTAAATCCAGGCTGCACAAGGCAAGGGAAGCGCTTATTGTCACTAGGCAGGCGGCACTGTGCCCATCTCCACACCCGCTCTCTGCTCCGACCCCCAACGGGCACCTCTGACTGCCAGCTGTCTCCTCTCAGCCCGACTTATTGCGCCTGCTGGCAGTTGCCTGGGGACTTCACTGTGGGCATGGCATGCTAAACTCATCGTCAGCACTTGTGGCAGCTGGGAAGGGGCAGCGAGGCCCTGCCACTCTGTTGGCATGATTTGGGGTAAGTACAATGGCATGAGGCTTCCCATTCTCCGGCATGAATATTGTGAATATTGAGCTCTGTCCTTGCACTAGGATTGCGCCCCTTGTCATGAACAGAACAGAAGCAGCCTTTAAATATTCAGATTCAAGGGGCAAAACCTGTTCGCCTTATAAGAGTATATATACTTCAGTATAGATAGTATATATATATATATATATATATATATATATGAAATCACATATTCTCTCTTCAATCTCTGTGCACATTACCCCACACACACAAATCCCATTCTCTCTCTCTCTCTCTCTCTCTCTCTCTCTCGCACTCAAATACATATTCTCTCTGACTGACACACTCACACACTCACCATTTCTGCCACTCTCAGACACACTCAAACACACACAATTATTTTTGGTGATCTCAGCCAAATTCTTCTTCCCCATGTCTAGGGGACATTCCACTTGGCAAATAGCAATTGGTTTTTAGGAACACAGTTAAATATTGACTTAAGCTGGCAGGGAGTGCCAGTCAGTGGGTTGTACAGCCCGTGGCACTGAGAGGGTTACTCCCAGACAAAGCTTACCCACTGGGGCAGGGGGGAGTTGGGGAGCCAGGTTGGTGTGATGTTTGTACAGTTTGTACCTGCCTCCTACATAATTTAATTGGCAGCAGGGTATAAGAGTGGGGTGGTCAGTCTGATTATTATTGCGTGCCATAGAGATGTGTATATATATATATATATATATATATATATATATATATATATATATATATATATATATATATATATATATATATAAATATATATATATATATATATATATATATATATATATATATATATATATATATATATATATATATATATAACAGGAACACACACACATACACACATATATTATAGACAGACTCGTAGTTATCTGAATATAATATCATGCACACACATATTTAGTAAGTTAAAGCGACTACACCCGAAAATGCAGTATAGGAGCTGTTCCAAGTGAAACAATTTGGCAGGGTCGGCAGGTAATGCCGGAGAGAAATGTCGAATAGCTTATACATAGAACAAATCTATCTATCTATCTATCTATCTATCTATCTATCTATCTATCTATCATCTAGCTATCTATCTATCATCATCTGTCTCTATCTATTTAGCATCTCTCTCTCTCTCTCTCTCTCTCTCTCTCTCTCTCTCTCTCTATCAGTATCTATCCATGTATCTAAGTATCAACCTAATAAAATCTCAATGGCGGTATTGTCGGTCTATGTGGCCATGTATTTAGTTGCATGTGTCAGTAACATATCTAGTATGTATCATGACTGAGGCAGGAGGAGGTGCATGACTGTGAGGGACACACATATGTCGCCATTCCTGGCGCTAAACAC
>NC_054371.1:195211990-195214490 GCF_017654675.1 Xenopus laevis
TATATATATATATATATATATATATATATATATATATATATATATATATATATATATATATATATATATATTATATATATATATATATACACACATGTATATAGTCATATACACAAAGACAATTACCTGGGGAGGGGGCACTCGTGTGTGTGTTTGTTTCACAAACCCACTATCCACTCATAAACTCACATATTCACAAACTCTGCATCATCCACAAATCAACACACACACATAATGGAAAAACATAGCTACAAACTCAGATGCATATATACATACACACACACACACACACACATATAAATAAATGCACATGTATATAACCATATATATGTGTTTACACCTCTACATAGTTACAGATATAAAATACAGACAAAATGCACCCACAAGACAATTACACTTCCAAAAATGCACTCCCAGTCATGCACATGACTACAAATACACAAGTGACACACAAACACCAGTACACATATATTCAAAAACTTCCAAGTGTGTATACAACCACCCAAATAACAACAACATATATGCACATAGACACATACCACACCAGAGCCACATACTCCTTGTTTCCCCTTTGCTTTTAGGTAGTTGCAGTACTCTATGTACTCCTTGTGTTGGTCTGTATTGATATGTAGGTTAATGTATTGGTCTATAGGCCCTACACCTAACAGCAAGGAAGGTTATAGGGCGGCAGACTGTACACTGTCCTGCAGCCTCTATATTACTCACAACGTTTTGGCAAACAATGGATATTATGTACACATTCTACAGCCATTCTTATCCATTCTACTTAGGGCACACATTCTACGTCATAGAGGGAAACATTGCAACTGGAAGTTTGGCAGTTACACAATGCTGGGCGTTTTAGTTCAGCAATGCCATCTTATATCTTTGCACCATTTAGATGGGGGAGGTGTCCCAGGAGCAATTTCAGAGGCTGGTGGCAGTTCAGAAATAGCTGGAAGACTTCTGCCATATGATTATTTTCATATGTATGCATGCTCCTAATTCCTTATCATATCTAATGGGTTTCACATTGTATAAAATGTTTCTACCCATTTGCTATCAGCTAGAAACATTATAACAATATAATTGTACAGAACAAATTGGAATTGATACACTGTATGCAGACATGTTGGTAAGATAACTCTGGTATAGATAGATCGATAGATCGATAGATCGATAGATCGATAGATAGATAGATACCATATACATGTATTCTATTGTATTTTGTCCACTGCGTGCTTATAATTAACAACCCATTGCACAAGGGGTTAAAGCTAAACCACCCCAAGCCTTCTTCATTGTTGTGACGTAGTCACCCAGCCTGAAATGAATATGCAGTGTAGTGTATGCAATGGCACAGAGCAGTCAGATTTTTAATTCTTCTCCTTTGCCAAAACGAACTGCAATCTGCTAAAGACCTTAGACATATAAAGGCAATTTACTCTGGAAATGAATCATGGGAAATCAAAGATAGTAGGACAATATTCATAATGGAAGGGCTGTGGGGAGAAGGTTCCATTGACCACAGTGCCAGTTTTTTCCTTGTTTAGGTGATTATTCCAGCTTGGCATTGTGTGTAATGTAAGTCTTGTAGGAGGGTAACAGACAGAAATAGTACAGGAAAATAGTACAGGACATGCCAATATTCTACTCATTTACTTTATCAGTAAGTGCCAGGAATAGATGATTGATTTGAGAAAGAGAGAGAGAGAGAGAGTTGGTTTCTGAATTCATTTCTAACTAATTCAAATATCTGGTAATAAATAAGACTGAAGGGGTGACTATGAATACAAATTAAAATAATCATTGTTTCTTTGATGACAAGGATACATAGATGACAAATACATCAATGAAACATACAACAGGGAGATTGAGATGCAGAACAAAGAAGCACATGTGATATATCGATATAAAAAGAAGACGTTTGAAGGATGATCTGTAGACTGGGTCTGATTCCTGGTTCTGTAAATTTGGGTCTGATTCCTGGTTCTGCCAAATATAATGATGATGCGCAGTGCAGGTGTTGGTGGGGACTTGCAGAGCTTTCTGTGCCTCCTCTGTGCTTCATTGCTGTGTACCTGGGTTTGATACCGACTGAGTACCTGGGCTACATTATACACAAGACTGAACTTGCTTTGTTATCTAGAATTTCATACCAGATGAGTACATGGACATGGATAACTTGCTTTGTAAATTGCCTAGATGACTGCTCTGTACTTGGACTTGGTGGAGGCCCACAAACCAATCCAACTATATTTTCCCTTTCCATTCGGTGTCCCCCTTCTTTGTGCCTTCTTTCCCTCTTTATTGCCTTGCTTGCTTTCTAATTAACCTTCACATGCCCCGGTTCTGCTCTATCCCTTATACCCCACATACAGATTCCACATGGAACTTTCCCAAACTTTCAGCTCCACCCTCCCTGCCTCCAGTCCATAGTTATTTCCCGGACTCTGCTTTACCCACCTGGCCACATATCAGGCTACAGGGTTGCGTCAAA
>NC_054371.1:195219490-195229490 GCF_017654675.1 Xenopus laevis
TTGGCAATGAAAAGCCTCTCTCCAATGATGGCCCTCTTTCTCCTTTTTTCAGACCGGTGGCAGCACCAACAGCAGCAGCAGCAACAGCAACAGCAGCAGCAACATCTCCCACTTCTCCACCCCCTCCATACGAGTCCTGCGAGGAGCTACCCCCTAAACACACGCACACGAGATGTTTGACACCGTTTGGGCAGAAGCATGAGGAAAAATAAAGCCGTGCCATGAATAATACGGAAGGATCAGACCATTGAATCATCTTGTCACTTTGGACTGGAATTAGATTTCTTCCTGCGGCTGAGCTGCTCAGGAACACAAGCCTTTACATCTTCCTAATGCTTGAGGAGTCTTGGGTGAGAATGAAGCAATTTACATTGCAAATAGAGGCCTGGGAAGAGATGGAGGCTGATCAGTGCATCTTGGGAGCTGTTTGTGTTTTCTCATGTCTGGCACAACAATTTGGTGATAATTTCTGCTCTCGGAATAACTCGCCAGGAGCAAAGTTGGGGATAAACTTTAAAGGCAACAGACCTCATTGGATTCTTATTATGTTGATGACTCACATTGGAAAGGGGAAATCAGTGGCACTGGACTCCAGGCTGTACATTGAGGGGGATGTGGATGTTCCAGCAGGATCAGTGTGTGTGGGAAGTGGTTGTTATCTTTGGTTATCTAGCTGTATGAGTTTATTGGTTTCATAAAGCTAGATAACCGAAAGTAAAAACTCCTTCCAGATCTTCACATCGCACATAAGGAATATACCGCCCAAATGACTGTGCCGAGCAAATGAATGCCTTTATCTAGACTGCTAATTCTCATGCTGAAGGGATTGTATTGCCTTACATTTAAACACATGCAACAGAGCACGGATTTCAATCATGCTGCTGGGCTTGTTACCAAAGCCATCAAATCCTCCATGGGAAAAATGGTGCTGGTGGTAATGTATGTGCAAGTTTTGATGTTCAGCCTATAATGTGTTAACTCTGTATTGTTCCTACTCGCATAACTCTGATGTGAGCCTACAGACATGTACGAGGCACTCAGGACCCAATCTGAAATTGTATTGAGTAAAAGGTTATGGGAACATTTAAAAACGGAGGCTTGCTGAAGAAGGTCTCAGCTGGCGGTCGAAACGTTAAAGCTAATCTGTCAGTGAAAATGCTCTCGCCTTTATTAAACCCCATGAGTACAGTCTGTTTCCACAAGTGTATTTCTTTGTGTTTGCTTGTAAAAGGGTGTTGTGTATCTATCGACACGTCTCCAACAACATGCACACACATACCTAGCCTGAGACCAGACTACGATTTCCAGAAACCCCCCCCATATAGAAAATTGTAGTTCAGCATCTGAACAACTGCTGCAGTTTGCTTACCACTGGCCTGTATGTTTATATATATATATATATATATATATATATATATATATATATATATATATATTTATCTATATCTATATATATAATATATATGTATATATATATATATTTATATGTATATATCTATAGATAGATATAGCTATACATATATGCATATGTAAATATACATATACAAATACATGCATACATATATCTAGATAGATAGATAGATAGATAGATAGATAGATAGATAGATAGATATATGCATGTATTTATATATATAGAATATATATAAAATATATATATATATGTGTGTGTGTGTATATATATATATATATATATATATATATATATATATATATATATATATATATATATATATATATAAAAAGATAGATAGATAGATAGATGCATGTATTTATATATATATATATATAGATAGATAGATATATAAAATATATATATATTTTATATATCTATATATAAAGATAGATATGTGTGTGTATATATATATATATATATATATATATATATATATATATATATATATATAGACAAATACAAGATTCCTCTGCACTCAACCCATTATCAATATATTTAAGACAGAGACATTTTGTGCATACTGCCACTGAAAAATGCCTTACCCTTTAAACAACACAGGGATTGTTTGTCCATATATTGCAATATATTTAAGATGGCCAGCTTAAATATATTGCAATATATGGACAAACAATCCCTGTGTTGTTTAAAGGGTAAGGCATTTTTCAGTGGCAGTATGCACAAAATGTCTCTGTCTTAAATATATTGATAATGGGTTGAGTGCAGAGGAATCTTGTATTTGTCTATATGTATTTTGTGGTCACACCCTCATTGCACCCCCGCCTAATGTTTTTAAAAACTAGTGGTGAGCACAACTTTCCCTTGTTTGTTTATATATATATATAAAGATAGATAGATGTATGCATGTATTTATATGTGTAAATTCTTTAACTGGCCCTCCCACGTGGAGCAGCAATAAAACTGTGTACTTGCTTTCCAACTTGGTCTAGCAGTTTATTTCTATACTACAGGGACAGAGCTGATATGGGAAATTGCATGGCTGCATAGAATTTATTTGTACTTCATGTTAGCACTGGAAATGCAAAGGACAGATGCTTCCCTTTCCTGGGAGGGTTTCCCTGAGGATGCCAGTGAAGCAGAAAGACACGATGGAGACGAGATCGTCTTCTCACCCTTCTTGTCAAACTCTTATAATGTTGTGTCTTTCTTTGCCTCCAGCTCTGGAAATGAAAGTGACATTTCCAGGCAAAGCCCACGTGTGCTCCTCCTTTGCCTTCCTCCTCCTTATCCTCCTCTGCCTTCCTCTGCTGCTCTTTCAGGTTGATCAGATCTATCCAGGAAACAGCCCTGGCATCCCAAACTCGAATAATTAGGATGTAGATAGAAGTGACAAAAATGGAAAAAGGAGGAGGAGACAGGGGGATGGGGAGCCTGTCCTGCCTAATTGATTCGGTTAAACGGAATGCTGGAGATGTGAACGGCTGGACGCTCCTATTCCCACGCTCAGGGGCAAGTGGCAGTGCCATGAGCCTGTGACAGACAGCCTTTTTTTTGGGGAGGGGGGAGACATCAAGTGCAACACATCACACTGATCTCCAATGCTTTAGAAAGTGCAGGCATTTCCCACCCACAGCCATCTGCAGGCTCCCCAACGTGAGCACCAACTGTTCAGCAGCAGCACACTCACTGCTTTTTGTTCCTCTAATAATAACCACACACTTGTTTATGCACTGAGTTATTTTATTTATTATTATTGAAATTATTGTCTGGGATTCAAAGCTGGGATTATGTTAAGGCAGTGTCCCTGTGCCAAACATCTGAGGTTTAAGGTTAAAGCAAAGGTTTGTTATCAACAGACTGAAATGAACACAGATATTTATTTAATCCAATGTTAATCCATACCTTACTAGAGAGATTTATTTCCTATAGGCAGTGGGCTCATGTGAAACAAATAAAGCGCAAAACTCATCCGCATATTCCAAGCATTTCCCATAGGGAAGTGTTATAAGATATATTTTATATTAATAAAAAGATTATTTTACCTCTCATTTTGGTCCACTAATTAGCTGCAGTTTTGTGATGTATTAATGACTAGGTGGCTTTGTAGTTATCTCCACAAGACACCACTTTGTATTGTTAAGTCTATGGAGAGCAGACCTGGGTTTAACTGAAAGGCTTTTTAGGAGGCAAAACCTAAAATATCCAAAATCCAATTTCTATGCCATGTAGCCTTGCTTTAAATTTAGTCCTGATACAATGGGAGAGGAAAATGAGAGGAACTGTTATCTGAGTACATCAGCATCTGTCCTTGTACCTGTATTTTTAAATTGTCCACCATCTCTGCCTAATTCGTTGATTGAACCTGGATTGTCAACCTGAAATGTGTGGCACGAGATGAATAACATATAGGAGAAATAATGAATGAACAATGAGAAATTTAAGGGCAATCAGCAATTTCCTTAACATGTTAGAAACTGAGGTCAGAACAGCATGCATTAACATTAACCTATATTTATATGCCTACAAAACAATTCCATGTTCACAATGCAGCCAAAATGAAGGAAAGCTGTACTTCCGCATCATTATTTTATTTTATTAATCTCACCCAGTGTATTTACACGAGCTAAGACAGAAGAGATAAATGCACACAAAAGCCTGGGTGTCCTGCAAGACAGAAGTCTTAATCTTAAACAATACAAAACAGGTAGCCAGTTGGCTGTGCACTGCTGGAAGATGAATGCACCCAGTCATTTTTCACCTCCTCCATTCTAATCCTTTGAGTTCCACATGGGGGGAACAATAGGTAAATTTATATTTCATGCAGTCACATATTCGGTATGGCTACCTACCTTGGGATCTGTAGAGCTCAGAATGCTACAATGTTATATAAAATTGCATTGTCTTCCAGGTAGGAAGTTATTTAGATGTAACATGTGTTGCACCAAGAATGAACCTTGCTGAGAGCAAATAAAGGATACATTGTACCTTGGAATGGTTACTAATCTACTATAATGTGTATACTCGGCTTGCCAAATGAGAGATTGTGTTACTAAGTGGTGTGATGTATAGGGGTCAGTGCATTCGTTCCTTTATAAAGAAAGAGCCAATTTTATTATAACACTATGGTCACTATATCAAGGCTTAGAAGATACACAATTAGATGAATTTAAATAGAAGATAATCCACAGAAAAAAAAACATTTGGTTTGGCATGGTGATTTTTTTGCTAACATCCCTGCTTCCCTTTATATAACTAGAATCTAGAAATCATGTTAAATCATGCTCATGTAGTGCCTATACCCCCACCCTAATTCTGCAGTGAATTACAAGGTCTTTCTGATTTAGTACCAGCTTAACTTTGTTCTGTGCAGACCTCCATAAATATGTTTTTGGGCAAAGGCCTCATGCAAACCATCATACTATATTATGCTCCAGACATAAAGAAATGCTGCATAGAGACAACTTATTTTCACTGAAGAGGGAGAATTTCCCATAACTTGGATTTATGTATTGTATATGTATTTTTGCATTTTTATGTACATAAATAAACATAGGTGGAATATGTGGAAATAAATGGTCATGGATGTATCTGTAGGAGTGGGAAGTCTTGCACTTTAGGCCAATAAAAGCAGAAGGTTATAAAGCAATGAAAAAAACATTTCTGCATTAACCAGTTCAATCAAAGTCACTTGGAATGGAAAAAAAAAAAAGCTCATGGAGCTTTCTTTGGAAGTGATGGGTAATGATCCCCCGGGTTAGAACCAGCGATAGACAGTCTTTAGTGTTGCAGATATTTCAGAACCACAATTTTAGGCCTTCCAACAGGGAAACTGCTAGTGGAATATTGAAGATGTATGTCTAATACAATAAGTATGAACATTGGGAAATTGTTTATTGTTGCTTACAGCACCCATGTAAGTGGGTACAATTGATTTGCAGTGAATTTGTATCATCTAAATTATACATTGGTTTCTTGCACAATCTTATGTACCGTGGTACAATATCCTGAATATCATTGAATTTGCAGTTGGTTTGAAATGGGATTCATTGTTTTTTTGTGGGGCAATGAATCATGTGTGCACCATAGGATAGACCAGAGGATAGATTTGTGTTTCTGGTCCAGTCACTATTGCTGCATTTATTCTTATAAATCCAACCCATTGTGCTTTTGTACAATGCTGTAGGATATGTTTATGTTTGCTGCTCCCGACATGTAGTATATTATAGTGAGACAGTATACATTTATGCTTGTAGGCCAAAGTGAGGGACTTATTGTACCTTAGTGAGGGAGTTATTGTTTTCTTATACAGTGCTACAGTAAAGCTTTATGCTTGAAGGTCTGAAATAGCTGTTGTACTGTACTGCTAAAGAGGAATAGGTTTGTAAGCACAACCTATAGGGGTATTGTATTGTGATGCAATTTAGGTTTTACTTTTAGGACCCATCCTATAGGGCTACTTAGTACATAGTAATGCACCATAGATTTATGCTTAAGCCCAGCCCATAGAGTTAAAGGATAGGTTCATGTTTGGGAGCCTCATTCACCCTGCTACTGCATAGTACTATAGAACTGCCTAAGAACACAGGCTTTGGTCCTCTAATACACCAGCAAGAGATGTTTTTTGCACATAGGAACACCCCAGAGGGTTTTTTTTTGTATAGAATCGGTCTCTGCTTGTGGACACACCACTTAGTGCTAAAGCACTAGATATTAGATGTTACTGTTATAGTTGGTATTGCTATTAGCTTCTGTGTTCTTGCAAAGCTCACTACAGTTTTCTGTCTACTCCTGTGCTTTTTGCCAGGTACAAGGGATTCAGGTCATGCACATTTTATGAGCAATGCATGATGGATATTCAGCATCTGCCCCTTCCAATAGCTATACAGCTTGCAAATGTTCCTATTATTAAACTGTGGCAAGTCTAGCAATGGAATCTCAAAACTAGTGCACACTACTCCCCATAGCTATTGCTAAAGAATAATTCAGCAATTTACTTTTATATCTATATTATTGTCTACTAGTCTAAGCCCTTTTATACTTTGGAACCCAGGAAAACAATTGTCGAACCCAATGTTTTTCTTTATAGAATATCTTATTTGTTAACTGTTTCTTTGGTTTATGAAACTGTCCATTGTATGTATTATTAATTAAACCATAGAAAAATCTGTAAATCACAGATAAGCCTAGGGATGTGCATCACTCTATCAATTAATGGTTGGAAACAGTTAATAAATGAAGAGAGCCAAACATGCGTCTGAACTACATGTCTGGCCACACCTAGCATCCTATGATGTTTATAATAAGATAAACCAATAGCCTCAGGAGCCTGTGTGCTTTAATAAATAGTCACATAGAACAATTTTGAGTGCTAGCTGTTGGTTGGGATATATAACAGCTAGTGCACCGTGACATGTTGTACATTATTATTTGGCATATTCACAATAAAGAAAAAGGAATTTCCTTCCCCATGTATGACACCACTGTTTGGTGTAATAAACATATGATAAACAAATAGTTTTAAAATTCTTGCTTCTATCTAAACGCATTGCTGGTTCTGGAACAGTGGTGCCAAAGCCAGCACTCTTCCAGCCAAAACTCCACTTCCAATGCCTTACATGCCTCTCCACAGGTCTGTTACCCACTGGGCTTCCTCTACATGGTTTATATAGTCAGAACCATCATCACAGGGAATTACTTTAAAGTAATTGGAAAAGTTGCCTTATTGTCCTTTCTGTGGTGTATCCACATTTATAAATAGGAGCACCAAAACATGAACTTTGTTTCATGGGATAGAAGGTAGCTTCAGGAATCAGCAGATACGTTTATACAGGTAGGGGATCTGTTATCTGGAGAAAGCTCTGAATTACAGAAATACTGTCTCCCTTAGACCCCATTTTATCCAAATAATCCAATCCAAGTATTTCCTTTTTCTCTGTAATAATACTTGATCCAAACTAAGATATAATTGGTAGCAACCCCAGCCCATTGGGTTTACTTAATGTTTACATTATTTTCCAGTAGATTTAAGGTATGAAGATCCTAATTATGGAAAGATCTGTTTTCCAGGAAAACCACAGGTCCTGAGCATTCTGGATAACAGGCCCCATACTTGTCTACAATATTTGCAATTTTCTTAGGTGTAAAATTATTAAGATATTTTTTATAAATATGGCTCTATGATTTGCACTAACATCACATAATTCTGTTGGGAGACGTAGCAATATAATTCTGTTGGGAGATCTAGCTGCTATTTTAGGCAGTGACTTGTCACTGTTCTTCCTAATTAAAATCAGGGGTCAGGGTGGAACTGCTGGACAAATGCATTTGGGACCCCAAACTCTTTTAGAGGCCCTGTGATAGTTAAAAAATTGGGCTGAAGGATTTTGCTGTGATTTTAAAATGAAAGAACTGACAACAATGAACCTGCAACAAAGAACAGTTTCACCTGCAGACTTCCCACTGCCACTTCTATCAGTGAATCTGTATGCAGAAAGCACAGGCATATTCTGTAATGTGCATCATTTCCTCTGCTAAGGACAAATGTGAATCAAGGAGACACACAAGACAAACAGACTGGCTCATCTTTATTGAAATCCCACCCACACAAATGCATTAGCCGTAGACACAATATAGAATCTGAAAACGAGTGTAAAGCATTGTGGGCTCAGAACCTCCCTTTTCAACATAACTGGCACTATATAACCTCTAGTGACCCTGTCCAAGGGCATCAACACCTACTAGTCAACAAATACAATCTCCTCTATTCTACTGAAAATGCCACTGCTGCAATAAGCAACATGGCAGCTCCAATTAATAAGAAATGTGCTGTGCAAATAAATATCCCTCTTATGTACTGTTTAGGAAAACTCCCCATCTAATTTGCAATATAAGTATGTGCTGTAATTCACTGAAACAAGAATGCATGAAGTACAAGACATTATAAACTGTTTGCCTAAGTAATGATTTCTGGGCTCTCCACCCCAAAACTGTTTTATGCACAATGAAAATAAGTGTAATTCTTAGCAACTTTCCAGTTTAGATTACTTACAAAATTTGCAATGTTTATATATGGTATTAAAAACAGTATCTGTCTGGTTGCTTACATTCCCAGCACTGCTGGTTCTGAGTCCTGAAACAATGTTGCAAGCAGTTGATTAAAACTGATTAAAAGACCTCAAAGAGACCTTGACTTCTGTTATATTGTTTTAACAGTCACACCCAGGGAGCAGAACAGGATAAAGAATACTGCTTTTTGAACATGCATTTGAAAAATAACATGAAATCCATTGAAAATATTTAATGAACCAATATTGGAAAGTTGTTTAGTTGCTTAGAATTAATTTTTTTTGTTATTATTTAATGAAACCCCCAATTTTGTTTGGGGGGGGGTTTGGGACTCTTTAAAAAATATTTGAACAAAATAATAATTTCTATACAGTTGTGTTTTTTAGAGAGTGGTTGTGGATTACCCAAGTGTAATGCATGTCTTCATTATTAAGAGTAAATCAAAGGCTGTTAACAGTCTGGACTCCATTTTGTGTGTGTGTTTACATGACAGTTTTACTGACTTGTCCTTGGGATACACTTTATTTGCATCGATTCCCACACTGGAGGTTTTTTTTGTTACTTACACGTGTCAAGCTTTTTAGTGCAGATTCAAGGGAGAAATGACCCTTGTTTATTTACATTTCAAACAGTGTGTACAAATAATCATTAGTCATTAAGTGCCAGTGTGCCTGCTCTTTATTGCCAGAGGTCCCTTCTCCCCACAGCCATTGTCTCCCGCAATTAGTATTTGCATTACAAAGTCTGTTATTTTCTGTTTTTCAAGTCGGTTCAATTAAGACAATAATATGTTTGCTGGGAGACCCATTGTTTACTAAAAGCACTCGGTGGAGTCAAATGACTTGATGTTCTGCCACTTGCTAGGGTCTATTCATATTGCAGTGAAATACAGAATGAAGCATGTCCTTGTCACACTCCAGCAAGACAATTACACTGTACCCTGTGCTTGGAAACAAACATCCATTCAACGTGTGTCTTCTTTTATTCATGCACTTGCTTTTAAGGAAATCCTCCACCAAAAAAAAAAAAACAGAAAACATTTTATTTGTAAAGAAAATAAAAGAGTATATAAAATTTATTAAAAAAATAATCACAATTTTTTAAAGTTATTTCAAAATGTCATTCCCATTGAAAGCTGTTTCTTTTTTTTATTGTCTGCAATTGGTTCTGCCACCGGAAATTGTATCAGAAGCTGAATTCAGGCTACAATGTTTCAACAGTCAGAACCAGAGGACACAAAAAGGATAAAAAAAATACAATAATTAAAAGTAACTATATATATATATATATATATATATATATATATATATATATATATATATATATATATATATATATATATATATATATATATATACAGGTATGGGACCTGTTATCCAGATTGCTCGGGACCTGGGGCTTTCTGTAATTTGGATCTTCATGCCTGAAGTCTACTAGAAAATCATGTAAACATTAAATAAACCCAATAGTCTGGTTTTGCTTCCAATAAGGATTAATTATATCTTAGTTGGGATCAAGTACAAG